>NC_054701.1:50667882-50867882 GCF_016097555.1 Gigantopelta aegis
CAAAAACCAAAACAAACCAAACCAAAACAAAACAAAAGAACAAACAAACAAACAAACAACAACAACAAAACAGCAACACTGTTAACACTGGCAAATTTACACTATTTTAAAAAGAACTATATCGAAAAATAATCATTTATGGTAGTTAAGAATAGGTGGAACTACACTAAAACACACCAAAAAGACAAAATCACTGTGATAGTTAGGAATTGGTGGAACTACACTAAAACACACCAAAAAGACAAAAATCACTGTGATAGTTAGGAATAACACAACTACATGTTCATTGCAGTCACTGGTTGCTAGAACTATACTAAAGTAGCAAACAGTTGGTTATTTCCTTCTTGACGTAGCTAATATGATCAACATTCATCCTTGTTCATCGGTGCCAGTTGTGTGTAGCTCTTCGTGGCTTTTCATGTATACTTATTTTCGTGCTTATATCCAATTAAGGTTCAAGCACGCTGGGCACACACCTCGGCTATCTGAGCTGTCTGTCCAGGACAGTGGGTTAGTTGTTAGTGATTAGTGAGAATACATTTGGTGTTGCGGCCATATCCCTATCCAGTAAGTCGTTAAATTCGCTCTGGGTGGGTGCCGATACCTGGATGCGAACCCAGTACCTACCAGATGGCTTAACCACTACACCACGGAGATTGATGTAGCTCTTCAAACGCAGTCGGCGGTGCGATGCTTCACATACAACAACAACAATAACAACAACAACAACAGTTGATTCTACAGAATCTTTTGTTTTGGCTGTATAGTTTGACCCTGGATCGAGTGGCCGATTAACCGTTTTACAAAACAAATCCTTTGTTGATTCGTCCATGGTCCATTCTATACGGTAATCTGTGGATGATTACTTCAAGCCAGGTTGCCGCCCATATCTCTTACGTCGACATGTATTTTACATTTTGTGAGGCAGCATTTCATCAATTATTTATATATTTATTTATTCAATCATTATTTTATTTTTTTACTACTACTGCTACTATTACTACTACTACTACTGCTATTGCTACTACTACTACTACTACTACTACTACTACTACTACTACTACTACTACTACTACTACTACTATTAACTACTACCACTACCACTACCACTACTACTACCACTATTACTAAATAAATAAAATAATAATAATAATAATAATAATAATAATAATAATAAATGGTTTTTTTTTTTTTTTAAAGTAATCATGTTGTTATGAAATAGATGATTTTTATGGTCTAAATCTGCTTACAATTTTATACCAAAAGTCAACATCCGTGATTATTATCATAGAAGCTTAAAGTAACGATATTAGTGAACGCCCCGTGACGGAATGTTGATGTACCGAGCGCTGAAATGTTCAACAATATATATTCACAGAAGAAAATGTTTTTTTTTTTAAGTTTACATATAATAGGCAAATACAAGCAGACGCGCACACACGCATGCACTTTCACGCATAATTACACACCTATGCAAACGACCATACACACAAATACCAATACCACATTACACTCAAAGACAACACTCGCGCACATAAACAGTCGCACGCACGCGCCAACACATTTTAAAGTCGATTTCAAACTGGTTTTAATTGGGTACTTTTTGTTTACTTAAGATATATATTCTTTGAACTGTTGATCTACAACATAGTTACTTGTCACTTATGTTCATTAATTGTCTACACAGTGACCTGATATAAGCCGGATCACCCGATCTAATAATATTATCAGATTAGTCTATCAGCTGTATACGGCCATACATGAAAGCTACTTTAAGAAGGCAGGTATTCGGCTAAACACCAATGACCTGTGACGCTTTATAATTCAAAATATAAAAATGTCGTCGTGAATAGCATACTTGGCTGGTTATAGGGAAACTGAAAACACCCACATATATATATACACCAGTTGGCGAGATCAAAACACTGAATGTAACATGACATTAGCCAGTGTCGACCTTTTCATAATAAACCGGTTTGGCAAGAGGCTTCGTTTGGAGATGAATATTTTTGCCATGAAAAGAACGCATGTATAGAACAGGCGAGGGAGACATTCATCGATTCAAGCGACTGTATATGTGTATTGAATTTTATGTACCTGCTGAGTACAGGTCCACGCGAACGTTACAGAGGGGAGAATAACTGCAGAGGACAAGTCGGCTTTGTAGGAGCTGCCATGTTGTCGTGATTTCAGGGAGAACGGAACAAAATGGCAGACGTGATCGCAGAACGGAAAGTCGTTTACGCGGGGTTGTGGCGACAACACAGCAAGAGTGACTACGACACTCTTCTAAAACAGATCAGCTCACAGCTCGACCAGAAAGGCGGCCTCGTGTCAATGTTCCAGCTGTGCCGGGACGGGGTCAGCATCAACGTGCTCAACCAAGATGGCTCTGTTAAAAGAAAGGAAAAAATCCCTGGTCAGAACATACAGGATATCACGGTAAATCGCTACAACCCGATCTGTTTACTGACAGTGTTCGTCGACGTCAACCGAAGGCTCAACTACTTGGTGTGTAGGTGTGACGGGACGTCGGACGCCACCTATCTCGTGCAGACGTATCGCGAGCGTAAGAGCGTCACCAGTGGGGAAGGGTACAAGATAGACCTGAAGGAGCCGCATGGTTTAAACTGGACTCTGAAGAGGAAGAATAAGAACCACCCAGTGCTTAACGGTGACGCGGCCAGTTCATCCACATCGTCCGACAAGGGAGATATCACTGATACAAATGGAAATAGTGCTCTGATCATGGCCACAAGCAACGGGTTCGCCACTGATGACAGGGATGTGTTTTCAAATGGAAACCATCATGTAGAAATTGTCGTATCGCCAGAGGAGCTGGTACGCGAACCATGCGTGGTCGACGGAAACGAATGCTTCAGTGTTGCTGTCCAAACAGAGTTTGAATACGAAGATAAGCAATCTTTGACTTCCACAACCTCCTTCCGCTCTCTCAAGGACGAACTTTTAAATCTGTCACAAGAGGTCAAAGAAATCAAACTCATCCTCCAGAAAACCACGGGAATCGGTTCGACGGAATATTTCCATCGAGAGAAAAATATGATTGACAATCATACAGGTTCACGGTTTATGCCGGCGTCTGTCGATTCAAACGATGGCCCCCACTCGCCGTCGTCCAAGAGTTCCTCTGAAGGAGACAGACATGTCAACTTTGACCAAGTGACATCAGTGATCTTTCCTGATCACAATATCCGAAGCCTCGGGGTTCAGACAGAAAAAGGTAAAGGCCAGCGATACGTGAAGCGTCAGGTGCAGCCGACGACGAGTCACCCGAGAAACCACGCGATTAGAACTCGTTCGAGAAGTTCGTCTGCCGGTTCCATTCCCATGTCACCCACCAGCGTGTCGCCGCCTGCCAGTCACGAGCTGTACGTCAGACAGGTCGTCAGACAAGATGACCGCTCGCCTGGCCTCAACAGGTCTACCATACCGATGCCCATGGAACATATGTATAATGCGTACACACAGGAATTCAAACACCCGAGGAGAAAAATTATTGTTATGCCGGGTTCTTCCAAAACATTGCCGCCAATGAGACATTCTGAAAAAGGTCATATGCGGACAATCTATTTCGACAAAAATGGGGAAAAGAAATAAACTAATTTGTTATTATCAATGTACATAATATATTCACAACTCTTTCAACGGGATATCTATTTCCAGTAATTCAGCTATGCCAAATCAAAGGATGCATAGTCATTACGGATACTGATAATGGTGCGTTGTAAAATATGTAGAAGGCAGTCCATCAAGTGAGCGCATTAAATAGTGTTTTATTTGAACTGTGAAGTGATAACGAGGCGAGAAAGCCACCAATTCAAAGGCCAAAAGAAGATTAAAACAGTTTGTTTAAAGGTGACGTGAGGGAACGATGCAGAAACGATGTGGAGTGGCGGTGGTGGTGGGATGGTGGTGGGGAGGGGGGGGGGGACACGCAATCGTGCTGGTAGTGACAGGTATGATAGAAACACATTTAAAAAGTTAAATATATTGTAAACCAAAAAGTAACTATTTTAGGCCTCAAGAAGAGGGGCACCTGCCCACCCCCCCCCCCCCCCCCCCCGTCATGCAGTCGTAAGCAGACTGTGAGAGGCTAAAATAGTAACAACATTTTGATTGCAAACAGGATTAGTGATAAACGTTCACGAAAGAATTAATTCTTACGGATTACTTCAAAATGTACTGAATTTAATAACCTGTCAAAACGAACGAAGACGTTTAAACTGGATTCGTGTAGTATATTATGCAAAGTGATGTTCACATAAACACTTTGCTAAGGTGGAACGCCACACGTTTCTCTCAGTCTTTGATCTAGTGAGTGGATACCATAGTGCTTCTGTTTATATTTATTACATATCTTCCATGGATTTGGATGCGAATACTGCTGTATGTGTACATGTCACTGTGTCTGTTAGTGACAACAGGATGCAATACTGAGTGCTGTAGTGACGTCAGCCAAAGTGTGGAAACCTGTAACACTTTGGTGACCACTTTAAGACTAGGGGTATTATTGTTACTACTAAACAACATGTAGTGTTATCATTATTAGTGCTAAATGACTGTTGTGTTTGATGGTTGTGTAGCAGGAGTATTATTCCAAGTGCTGAAGACATTTAAATGCCAGTGCTATATATATGTAATCTACTAGTAAACAGCAGTCAGTGTAAGTTTGTTTATCATCCATTAAAGGCTTTTGTAAGAGATATCGCTGGCACTATAATTTGCGATATCTTCTGCGATATTCTTCTAGGAGATAGCGCTTCTTTTTGTTACGTCACTGTGCATGTTTCAGTACTAAACCTATCATTAATTAGTGACGTCACGCCACTGTCGTTCTGCTAGTTAACCAGTGTACCGCTGCCAAATATAATGACATTCAACCCACATTACTAACATTGTTTATAATGGACGTAAAAGAAAAGAATTATAATGGATGATAAAAAGAATACCCCCATCGTATTTTGTGATGTCATAATTTATCAGCACTCGTTGGTAAAAATATAAACATCCTCGGCACCCCTTTGGATTTCATATTTTTATCAACGAGTGCTGATAAATTATATCACGAGGCACTCGGTGGGAGGGGGGAGGGGGGTGGGGGTGGGGGTGGGGGGGATATCATCTATATAATCTGTACAGCTTTGGCAATTTATTGGAATCGGATCTTACCTACAACACGACGTTGTTATCTGTTACTAGATCTAACCAAAGTCAACGTTACCCGTGTCCAACCAAAACACTGCTGACATAAATCTGACAGCGCTAAACAAGATATTATACATTGCGATTGGATGAAGGAATGAAGGCCATCTGCTCCAAGTTCAGCCAGCAAACGTTTCGCAAACGTTCGCGAACTATTTGATTGGTTCCCGACGTGACCATTTGGTTTACCGTGAAGCGCATAAACAAGTCTAGCGAACGTTTTTCTGCTTGGTCTGACTGAACTCAGTTCAGGACTCGAAATGACATTGACTCATGTCAGATCTGTTAAGGGAGAATGTGGGAGTTAAATAAATAAGATCTTTTCCCACCGGGATTGTTTTTGAGGAATAAGTTGTTTATTCAATTGATGGGAGTCAGGCACTGGGAACTAGATGATTTATGCAATAAGACATTATTATGTTCATGACACAAACGATTCCGTTTATATTATTATTATTATTATTATTATTATTATTATAATATCTTCGCAGAATAAAACATGTGTCTGAGCAAAGGGGGCAGTGGAAAAGTGGTTCAGTAATATAAATAATGATTAGTATTTAATATTAAATAATTTATAGTGCATTCATTTTAAATAAGTTTGTCCCCGCATTTAAATCTGCAGCAGGAAACGATGGAGTGTGGGACATTCACCTTTGCCGGCACCCTCTGCTCAGACAACTGTTTAAATATGCTACTCTCGTGAATTCAGGCCGTTGTTATTTCTATGAATAATATCACCAGTTTTCACAAACTTTCAAACATTGGTAAACGCATGTATAATTGAGCGCATTCACATACCAAATGTTTGGATCTAACTGAAAACGAATTTACATTACGTCGATACAGATGGATTTTTAAACTCTACGTAATAATGTCTGGGCTTGGATTTGAACCCATAGCTTTTGGTGTAGTGCACCGTTATTTGGTAGAATGTATCTAGACCACAAAAGCACGCATTCATCATCAATGAAATGCGTTTTTTAAACCTTATCAATTCATACAGAATAAAACGAATATAGACGATTACTCTTATCAGAGATGGTTATAAGACTGACGGACCTGTTCTGTTATCCGTCAAAACCAGTACCCCATGACTGGTATATCAACGGTCGTGGTATGTGCTGCCCTGGTTGTGGAGAAAATGCATATAAAAGATCCCTTGCTATTAATGGGAAAAATGTACCGAATTTCCGCTGAAGACTACGTATCAGAATTACCAAATGATTGACATCCGGTAGCCTATGCATATTAAATCAATGCGCTCTAACTTTATAACACTGACGAAATGAAACGAAAATAATCGATTATCATTTCGGAATAACTCGTTTATTGTTATGGATTTTCATAAACTTGACAATGACTGTAACGACGTCTTGGATTGGCCCGTACTATTGATCTTTGTAAAAACGTATTTTATTTGATTGGATCCATCCATTTGGTACATGATAGTGGGTTGAGCTATTCTGAACGAACATAAGGACCGTGCCGACTGACTGTATGCATTGAAAGCGCACGCGTCCTCATTCACACACATCTTACAGTAGGTACAACACATGCATGAGTAGTTCACTACACGTAGGCATAATCAAGTATAAAAATAATCAACGACATTGATATATTAACGAACTACTCGCACGCATAACTAATGTTTATATCAATAATGAGTGCTTCAACATTTTCAACATTTCAAAGAACTATCATTAGTTTTCAGCGATAGTCAATATGGTGTCGGACCAATAGAGACTTTCTAACGACTGTAATTACATATTAAATATATTTATACAAATAAAATATTAGTGGTTGTATATAAAACATGTTTCTGATCGTCCTAGAGTTTGCATTACGTCAAACTTCATTTTGTTCGTATGTACGGAATTATTGGGATATCAAATCCAATTTGGGTAACTTACAAATATTAGAACGATCAGAAACACATTGAATAAACAGACATTGATATTCTAAACAAGAAAATTTATTTAATATGTAATACTAGTCGTTACAAAATTTTATTAGTTGGAAATATCTTACAATGCAACAAACTCCGGGTAGTTCCTTAAAAAGCTATACATGAACTGTATTTTATCATATAGTACAAAAACTTGTAACAAAATATTATAATTTAAAACAGGTTCGTTGACCTTGCTTGAAGAGACCTAGCTGTATATAAAATAAACCAAACGACAAGGATCATAAGCTCTACAATGTATGCAAGATACTGGTTGCCGCTATTGTTGGTGAACTTTCTAACAACACTAATTTGCATAAAGGTCAGACAAGTATGAATCACGTGCTTTATTTATAACCAGTCTGTCGTCGACACGTTAGATCTTTCAACTGTAGATATGTATTTTTTTGAAAAATGACATTTTGTAATACAGTATAACACGTTGACATATTACGACCAACGGTGAGAATGCTGCGATTCATTTTAAAGCTGCATTCTCGAGAATACGTTTATAATATCTGTGCATTATGATGTCAAAACACGTTTTAGTCCCTGAAAGCGCATTTCTTCCATATCTTTACATTTCATACATTTTAAAAATCTAGATCACAGTCAAAAGCAGATGTAACAAACCTGACCAATCTTGGCGGGACACCATAGCAGAATGTTGAGGCAGGAGATTGTTAAAAATAGACTACAGCTCGCCACCATAACTGGAGATACGCGCGTTTTAAATAATAGGACAAAATGCATTTCGTGGTATTAGATTGCGTAGAAACAAATGCTGTGTTACATAAATGACTCGGATAATGTCAGAAATTTGTATTATGACATGTTCAGTCTGGATATCTTATCACACTCTCCGTAGAGAAAGGAAATCATTCTGGTCGATATTCAGTTCGTGGGGACAAACGATGCCTGTCTCTTTTAAAGCGACAGACCCTAATTTTTCATTATTAGGGTCGTTTTTAATAACTGACATCATACTTTACATATATCTTATTTTATTGTTTAGATTATCTATTTCCTGTACATCCGAAATGTTTCTGGTCGTCCTGGTGTTTTTAATATCACAAAATACATTGTTCATGTTTTTAAAAACGCACATGCGTCTGAGAAGTAAGAGTTGTGGAGTCGAATTTTAGTTTATGTTTAAAGGTATTTCGCTGTTTGAACGTAACAGACTCTTTTTTACTCTAATGTAACTTTTCTAAAGTTTGTAGATTAACCGAACTTCGTGTCCATTTTCATGGGTTGAAACTAGGGTCTGGGAATGTGAAGTATTCACCGGGGAGTGTTTTAAAAAAAAACAAAAAAAAACCCCAATTATATTAAGAATTAAAAACCCAACCTAACAATTCTCGAAATATGTAATGTTTTCCACTGTCGTTTTCATTACACACCGAAATAGAACTCGACGTAACACTTTACTTATTATAGTATACGAACATCAAATTTGGCCAAAATAATAATTATGTTTGTCCAATAAATACAGCTGTTTAAATGCAGGATATGTGGCATAAATGTCACTCTGTTGAAATGTACCTTTACTGACAAAATAAAACCATACATATCATCTTATTGCAGACATGACAGCCGAGGCTATGTAAGTCTAACATCATATTCAATAACACTTCCGTTTGTAATTAAAACTGACATGGCCGATAAATCTGCTTTCAAATCAAAACATTGATGAATGCTATAGCATAACTTATATTTACAATGTATTATCATAATAATTATAAATCAGTTACTTTCTTATAGCTTCTTTTTATATAGCATTATAATTACGTTTGGTCCAGAGGACTTGATTCTGGCCGGTGAAATATGTGGCTTCCCGGACCGAATGTCCGGTAGGAATTTCGGCCAATTTCGACAGTATCACAAAATAAACGAAATGCAAAATGTATTGTTAATATTGTTTTAACGAGTTATCGTCTTTGTGACAGGAAAGAGAATATAGCACTAAATAATGTGAATACTAGTATATAGAAGTATTTATTTATTTATTAATTTTATCCATATTCAGAATAAATATGTCAAGTATCAATAGTTCATTCCAATTGTTTACATTTTCGTGCAGAAGTGTCATAATGGATTATAGCAATCTCACGTAGTTTATTAGTCTTGAAAAAGTATACTACAGGAACAAATAAAAATATATGTACTCATGATAAACTTAGTTAACTTCAACACACACGCACACGCACACGCACGCGCGCGCGTGCACACACACACACACACACACACACACACACACACACACATATATATATATATATATATATATATATATATATATATATATATATATATACACATATAGGAATATGTATTAAAGAAATAATTTTATTTGACATGAACTGAAACATGTAAAAGGAAATGATTTCTTTAAAAAAACTTGTTTTCTTTTATAATTATAGCTATAATTATAATTATAGTGATAATTATAATTATAATTATAGTCATACTCAAAGGTATTCGTCAGAAGAAGTAAATTATTTCTGTTTATTTTGTAAAACATTATATTGTTCATCCTAAAATAACTGTGTGTTTTCAGTAATCTAACCCTATTTAGAAAAAGGGCTGATCATAGGTTTTTTTTCGATTGAAACAAAATGAATATACAGGTGAAACGCGTACGTACCTAATATTTTACAATTTTTAAAGCCGACCTACCCTACCTAATTTGTTCATGAATTTCCATGAAACATTCCATTTTTAGGCTTTACGGGAAAAACATTAACACCTATGACAAGATTTATAAAGTGTCAAACTAGACGAAACAGCATACAGGTGTGTGTACAATATGAAAGAACATAATTACAGTATTCAGTTTGTTTTGTGAAAATAAACAAAGAAATATAAGTTTAAACATATGCATGTACACATATTAGTATAAAATATATATAAACATTTGTTATTAAAAAAGGTAGGACATAAAAAATGTGTACACTTAGACTAAAAGTCGAAATATTAGAACATAATGTTATTTAAATTCGTAAAATTATGCTTATTTGTCATTTATATAACTGTTATTCTTTGCTGCCTATGTTTAGTTGGAACAAGCTGTGAAACCACAAAAGTGGAATATCACGATATATTTTTATTGAAATTAATGCCAATTTATTTGAGAATTCTAGAATTTAAAAAACGTGGTATTTTTGTTTCATTGCACCTTTTGTTTTCTTTATGATCAGTAATTAGCGAATATTCACTTTGTGATGAGCACAAGATAAAAGCCATCTGAAAATTTACTTTAGAAAATCTTGAAAATGTTGAACCATTCCAAGATAATTATGCTACATGACACAAGTCCAAGAACAGTTTATAGCAAAAGAAAGGAAAGTGACATAGTGTTTTGCAAAATATAACCACATGTTGTACACACGTTATTTCCAAGACATGTTTTTCATGAAGGTAATAATATGCAAAGAATGATTGCGTTTGCATTTAGTCTTATATATTGTCTGACCAGTGTCTATAGAACTCTGACCCAGTGAAAGCATCAATCACATGCGCCTGCAATAAACAAATTATAAATAAATAAATAAATAAATAATTGTTTTAATGATATGGCGCCTTTAATGCTCCATATCTCAGTAAAAGTGAATTATCGTACTTGTCATAATTTGCATTTTTACATGTATTTGTCATAAATAATTACAACTTAATCAAACTCACACATAATATTTGCATAATTAACACACACACACACACACACACACACACACACACACAATTAAAATATGTTGTATAAATTTACTTTTATTTGCCAAATTTAATATTGCATTTAAAGAAGAAAAAATATGGGACAAATGCGTTATGATCAGTAGTATCATGCTTAGTTTTCTTAAAATATGAATCTGCTTCTTGTGAGTACTAAATACTGTGAAATCCCTTTTCTTCGTGGTGGTCTATATTTTGTGTAAATCATAGATTAGTGTAGTCAAGCAATTTAAGCACAGAACGAAAATATAATATATGTTTACAAATAATATGAATTTATGATACTACCTTTTTTTGATCCACGAATTTAAATATGCAACGAAATGTGTATTTTAGAAAACCCACGCAAAATACAGGATTTCGCAATATTTGAGGTACTAAATATGTATATCTAGACGAAACTTAATTATACATGATCAGGTTGGCTACATTGTTGATGACTCAACTATGATATTTCGTCAAACAGGGTTAAAAATTATCTTATGCTCAGGATTAGAAACATTCTTTAAATGCCATATTTTCGGTACTTTGATGTTTATCATATTGTTTATAAATTCATTTGATGCTTTCTGATTTATTTGTTTTATTTGTTTCCTAACTACATGTATTTAATATGAAACAGGGTATATTATGTGTGACAGATAAAAGCACCAATTTGTAAGCAAAAAGAGGTTTGTGCTGGCACTCGAACCTCTGTTTATTTGCAGTGTTAATACAACGAACCCTCTGTTGTAACTTCAGATTTTGTAATTGGCAGTATAACGACAGTGCAAATGTGACTTTTCTTAATGCATTATACCGTTCTAACGTTGTGTGTTGTCTTGTGTTGTGACACTTGTTTCTGAGTGTGTCTCAGTAAATGCATTGAGAAATACACCCAAATCTGTAGCCAGGTCAGACACTAGTTACGTTTAACATGTTTAATAGTAATAAGCTCCCTTCCACCTACGCCACTCCAACCCCCCTCCCACAAATTAAAAAAAAATCAATATACAAAATAATAAAAAAAAACCGTCCAAAAAATGTTTAATACTTTGTGAAGGTAATGCTACAAGACAATAATAACGATTACGAATTCAAAACGAAACTGGTGCAATAACCTGTTTACACCGTGGAAAGCAAAGTAAATGAATATTTAGTTTGCATTTTAAACTAAAGCCATTATATGTCAACTATATAACAGTTAATATAATTATTTGCTATAGGAAGTGAGAGAAGAAACCCGTTATCGCTACAAACGTCACTGTTACAGATGCCAGATAAGATTATCACTGAGGCCTACCAAAGACAAACCACGGCACTTTGTGGAATGCATACTCGATAAGTTGGCATATACATAATATGTTATACTATAGAAACAGGGTATACTGAAACATTGCTAGTCTTCGTTTACTTCGATTTTAGTTGGAAGAAAGGAAAAAGTAGGACTTAGGCTAAGACCTTTGATAAGATCAAAACCTGAACACAACAGAACTGTAGTTGGTGATATTTTAGTATTGTACACGTTCTTAAGTTACTTCGATCGACACTGAAACCTGGCATTTAAAAATACTTCACGGCTCTACTTCGTTATGGTATATTATCATAATTAGTTCAGTTTATGAAAGTTTGAAAATAAACAACTCACTATCTCTCATTTACTCATCGTTTCTCTCTATGTCTCCGTAACCCTCCCTGCTCTCTCTCTCTCTCTCTCTCTCTCTCTCTCTCTCTCTCTCTCTCTCTCTCTCTCTCTCTCTCCCCCCCAAAAACGAGCACATTTGCACATATATCATATCTAATTCAATGCTGACTATAATTAAATGTATATTGTAACCTGCATATGTATTCTTGAAAAATACGTACATCTTCCACTTGTTTCTGTTGAACTAGAAATGTATATGATTGTTTGGTTACTATGTTTTGTCCTAGATGAATATTTATGTAATAAACGTATATTGTGATATTATTGATTACGAGGCAGAACTAATATATCATGTAGAGTCATATGTACAACTTTAATACAGCAATATATCATTAGTTCTGCCATTACATTATATAATATATTTCATATTAAACTCAAATGCAGTTCTGGTGTTATTTCTGAAAATGTGTCATCATACGATGACACTATGTGCTACTCGGTGTGTGTGAGAGAGAGAGAGAGAGAGAGAGAGAGAGAGAGAGAGAGAGAGAGAGAGAGAGAGAGAGGGGAGAGAGAGAGAGGTAGAGAGATACGTACATAGAGACAAAGCCACACAGAGAGACAGAGACACTGAGAGATAGACACACGTACACGCACACACACACAGAGAGCGAGCGAGCGAGAGAGAGAGAGAGAGAGAGAGCGGGTGAATTAGTGAATGAATGCGTGAGAGGTATATTAAAAGAGAGATATTTATAGGAAGAGGGAAGGGAAGAAAATGAACGATATATATATATATATATATATATATATATATATATATATATATATATATATATATATATATATACAGTCAAACTTCGGTATCTCGACCTCGAGTACTCAACATATCTCGAGGTCCATTGCCGGTCCCGGCATTTTCCCTATGTAATGTTACCAAATCGAGCACTGTTATCTCGAGCACGCTAACCTCGAGTACCAGGGTTATGTCGAGCACATTTTGGTGTCCTTAGATACACTTTGTTGTTTTTTCCCTCGAAGTATAACAAAAATTACCTGCTTTGACTATCGGTTTTATTTGCCATTTTTGTTCTTCCCTAATTTCCTCCCAAGTAATAAAGAGCACTGTATACATTGCATTAAACTGGAGCGGGTCCAGGCGTTTATGAAAAGAAGATGCCAGTTTGAAGGCGAACTCCTCAGCGCCCTCCCCCCCCCCCCCCCCCCCCCCCCCCCCGGATCCGAGCCTGTTACCGTGAAATAACCGTGAATCTATATATATATGAAGAGTTTAGGCGCAAAAAGCGATATATACATTTTTCATTTTCAGTAAAAGTGACTTTTTTAATTGGCGTATATCGCGTTTTGATATATATATATATAAAAAAAAAAACCCACAAAACCCCCGGGATTTACCCAATACAACTTCATAAGGTTCAATCGCGTTTTGCGGCAAATCAGCGGGCCTACGATTAGCCCTTACTGACATACCATAATCTAAAAAAAAAGAAAGAAAGAAATTGGTTTATATCGCGATTTGCGCCTGAACTCTTCATATATATATATATATATATATATATATAAAAGAAAACAAGTGTACAGTATATATATATTTAAAAAATAATTTAAAGAAATAACTATCCTTTTACATGTTTCAATCTTATCTTCAGAAAGGAACGATATATATATATATATATAGAGAGAGAGAGAGAGAGAGAGAGAGAGAGAGAGAGAGAGAGAGAGAGAGAGAGAGAGAGAGAGAGAGAGGGGGAGGGAGGTGGAGAGAGGAGAGAGAGAGAGAGAGAGAGAGAGAGAGAGAGAGAGAGAGAGAGAGGGAGGGATGGGAGATGGGTGTGTGTGTGTGGGGGGGGGGATATATCGTACATATAGATTAGAGTTTATAGAATATTAATATTACTCAATGGTCGTGTTACTGGAGGTTTACAAGTCAAACGTGATATGCTGATGTTGGTTATTGTGTCACACACCGGGTTGTTGTGGTCTTTAAACCCAGTACAGCTGTGATTTGGGACATACATCTGCCGTTGTGTTTGATGAAGCATTCCGGCATACTGCCTTGACAGAATAGTCATACTGCTGTGACAGAATAGTCACACAGAAAAGTCTTACTCTGATTTATGATGCTAGCACTTAAAGCTAAAATCAATGCACAGCTGGATATACAACACGTTAAGTAAAGAAAGGCTGCATATATCGCTGCATATATACTTCATATGCATGAGCAGCTGTGCAGTCTGTTAGAGAGAACATTCCCAATGAGTATACCCTGTGACAGCTGTAGTGAGCGAACAATGGCTACGTCTAGTGTTCAGACAACACCTCTTTAAGGTAAACTCAAATGAATGTATTTCTCTGGGCTTTCTTCTCCAATGTGACCCCCACCAAAAACAATCACATGAAATGAGCACACACTTATTTTCCCCATGTCTGGAATGTCTACCTGAATAAAGCATGCATGGCTAGCTTTGTTATAGTTTTACTTCATGCACTACAGATTACAACCACAAGCTTGGGTTTGGATATATATTTAAGTAAATTGTTTTTGTCTAAGCAAGATGAATTTTAGCTTGAAATCCAGTTTTTGTCTTGTAGCGAATTATCTTGATGTTGATCATCACTTTATTTGTTTGCATTACCATAGTTTGACACCCAATAGCCGATGTATTTTTCGTGTTGGGATGTGGTTAAACATCTATTCTATTCTATTATAGTGAATTTTAAACGTTTATTTTGTACATCTTGGATATTAAAGAGAAGTGCAACATCTGATAATTTTCTAGAACACCACTAAGCTTATGTAGGATTGGAAAGTTTATATTAGAGACTTTCTTCAGTTAACATATTTCTATTGTTTTCATGCTTTGATTTAATACCCGGAATGTTGCTTTCAGTCTTGAAGTTAAACAGCAAATAACCACAACATAAAGCAACAACAACCCTACTGACAATCCCCTACTTGGACAAAACATCTCCCCCAATATAGTGACGCTGCTGATATTAAGGGTGTGGTATACTCAGTGACTAACTATCTTGTGAAAAAACCAAACATATACAAATTTATTATATATACATTGCAATGACGTATACATTTACAAAAACCATAAAAGTGATATTCGGTGAAAAGTCATATTTTCATTGTATTTTAATTATAGTGAAAATATAGAAATAATATTTATATTGTTGTAAACAAATTCATGAATCAATTATCTCCATTGTAAATTATTACGTTTTGAGGCCAGTATCGCTTCTTCGTGTGTAAAGTTTGATGATTACCAATGCATCTGATCGTATTTGAAAAAAAAGTAATTTAAACAATTGTAAAATGGATATGAAGTACAATTACAATAAAATATCTACACCTGATTGAATACGAAGCTAAATAATGATGACACAATATCCTGCAAGTGAAATTAAACATGGCGACCGGCCTAGGTGGTGTCGTAGTTAAGCCATCGGGCATAAGGCTGGTACCGGCTCCCACCCAGAGCGAGTTTTAACGACTCGATGGGTAGATGTAAGACCACTACAACCTCTTCTCTCTCACTAACAACTAACCCACTGTCCTGGACAGACAGCCCAGGACAGCGTGCTTGAAACTTAATTGGATATAAGCACGAAAATAAGTTGAAATGAAATGAATTTTGTTTTTGTTTTTGTAGGGTTTTTGTGGGAAGATCGCTTTGTCAGGTATGTTCGCACAGCAGTATTATTAAATAATTATTAATTTAATAATTAAATAATGATCATTTTTATTGACATTTCTTTTTAAAAGTTCATGGTTAAGTAAGAGGTTATATCACTCGTTGACATACACATCGTATTCGAAAAAACAACATGAAATAGCTTCCATATATTTGCTGTTATTAATACAACCAGTTTATGTGGCGGTAGCGGGTTTCTTCTCTAAACTAAAATTACAGCATATGCACCTGACAACAAGGCGCCGAGGTGTCGTTTTTCAAACATTGCTTACTATCTTATGTTCATCTAATGTTTAAACACATTCTTCAGCATTAATATTCTTTCTGCTCCAGCATGTTAGTTTGTCAAAACTTTTAAAAACAACAGTTAAGGAATGAATGAGTACTTTACAGGCAAATGTTAAAAGTGCCAGGAGATTCCGCAATAATGTTTTCAGGAAGGGGCAAGAATAGTTGGTACGTATTAAAGTATAGGCGTGGTCATATATTATAGGACTGATATTTGATTGAAAACATATTTTATGACATAACACAAAGATTGGGCACAAGTTTGTCAACTTACTAGGCCCTCTCCTGTATACATACAATATCACGGCGACAATTACTTAATATAATAGTAATGTATACATATAACATGTGTATACAAATGTATTTTAATAACAATCAAATTGAGGAAAAGAGAGTATTATGTACAACAGGAGTTTGAAAGAAACTAGAAAAGAAACAAAGATGTACATGTGCAGTCAAACCATTAGACTATTGTAATCAAAACGATATGTTTATTTAATAAATATTTGAGCACAAACAAACCTATTTTTATTATAGAGATCACTTGAGGTATTTCGACCATATAAAAGCAGTTGTAGATCAATTGGCTCTACAAAGAAACTGCGTCTGTTGCTCATATGTTTTAAATTGAAAAACAAAAATCGTGAATACTGTTTTCTGTATAATGTCCACAGTTACACGAAGGATCTGTTGTAAGCCCACACCTGTAAAGATCTTCATTTGAAGCACCACACCCATATTGTAATCGTGTGAGTAATGTATTTTCTCTTCGTTTCCCACACCAAAAGTATGATTGAACCGTTGGTGTTACTGCTTTTTTAAAGGATTGTATAATTACAGAGTTTCTAATCACTGAATTTAAATTATTTCAAAGATTAATTGTTGAATAAAAAAATGAAGATTTTAATAAACTTTTTCTCGAAAACGATGTTGATATGTTTTTTTTGACTTTTTAACGTGTGTATTCTCTGACGCCATATAACCGTAAATAAAATGTGTTGAGTGCGTCATTAAATAAAACATTTCTTTCTTTCTTTCTTTCTTTTCTTAACATGTAAGGGACTCTTTGTTGTACATTTTCTGGAATACAGTCAGTTAAGAAATTGGGAGCCATTCTTTTCATTATTTTAAACGTAGTGCATAATTGTTTTTTGCTTTCTTCTTTCCCTAAGAGTAGTCAAACCTGTTTCAGGATATAACAATAACAAATGTGGGCATGCCAGTAATTATTTATTTATTTATAGTGTAACTTGGCCCCTAGCCTTAATGCATTTCTATAAATAATAACATGGTTAAAATATTCCATTATGTCCAAGGCATCTGTTCCTGTCAGTATATTCTTCTCTTGTTCACTCATGTGGTTTACCATTTTTATCCATGATGTTCATTTTGCGCAAGAACATGCAGCAGTGTCGTGGTATATATTCTTGAATAAAATAAACTTGTGCAATAAATAGGAAGCAAAAACAACGTATGTGAAGTTCTTTTTTTCCTTTTTTTTTATTGTCCCCAGAATATAAAAAGGCAGTGTCAGGGTTGGGGTGCCCTGAGCTCACTGTCTCACAATATTTTTTTAAATTTCATATGATATACACAGTTTTATATACATACATATAAATGGCAAAATATATACACACGAATAGATATAATCCACACACTTTATGTATATTGTTGTTGTTGATATTTTGTTTGTTTTTTGTTTTGTTTTGTTGTTTTTTAAATTAATTTTTTTTTAATTATTATTATCTGGGACCAAGAAGGAAAACAAAAGAAAAAGGAAAATATATTATGTACGGAATTAGTATTGATACAAGAAAGTATTTTAAAAAGGTGTGTGAAGGAGTATAAAGTGCGAAGAAGGTATTTTAGAAATAAATATATCTCAATATTTAATAGATTTAATAAACTTTTATGATGTTTGAAATAAATTATACCACTGCTCCCATACTGTCTTAAATCTTCATAATTACCATTTTTATATAAGATACATTTTTCAGTTTCCAACTTTTCTTTAATTATAGTTTTTAAGGCAGAGAAGTTCAATTTTTGTTTTTGTATTTTCGTGGAATAAATATAATATTTTATGTTAATAATTAACCAATTTATTGCAAATGTATTTGTTTTTTTAAGCAGACCCAAAATGGCAATATGTTTATCTATAATTATGCACTCTTCTATAATATTGAATATCCAGTTTGTAATATCTTTCCAAAATTATTTAACATAACAACAATCATAAAATAGATGTTCAATTGTAATCTGGCAAATGATTACATAAAGTACATTTATTTGAATTAATATAATGTATTGTATATAGAAATGTGTTAGTAGCGAGAAATCTGTGTAGAATTTTATATTGAAACCAACGTAAAGTTGTATCTCTAACGCATTTAAATGGTATCTTGTAAAATATATTCCATTCTGCTGGTGAATAATAAAAACCTTTATTTTTATATTTTAATTGAGACTTTGGAATGGCTTTTGTGTAGCATAACAATTTATATATTTCTCTACATCCCGTTTTGTCTTTAAGAAGTTGTTTTAGCTTGTGGGAGTAGACTGGTTTTTCGTTTGTAATTGACTCGTTTATTTCATCATTATGTTTTCCATACATTCCTATGGAACATTTCACTGCATTAATTAAAGAAGCATACTCTAGAAAGTTTGTTTTTATATTAAATTTTGCAATAAAATCGCATAAATTTAGAAATCCTCCATCAGTATTAATTAAATCACTAATGAAACAAACTCCCTTTTCTGCATATTTTTAATAAACAATAGGCTTCTTATTTTTTAATATTTTACTGTTAAACCAAATGTTTATACCAGCTATATCGTTTTCATTTTCTATTGGTTGTTTACATTGGATGTTTCACCAGCTATCTAGAACATCTTCCCAAAAAGGGTTAGTCATATTTTTAATTTTTAAATTAATAAAATGATCACCATATATAATTAGTTCTTTGATCGATATACATGTAACTGACGAGAAGTTCTTTATACATACATACGTACATACGTACATACGTACATACATACATACATACATACATACATACATACAGACAAAACAGCCATTTGGAATCAACGTTGAATCTGGTAAAGCTGTAAAAAGAGATAAAATAATTTTTCCAATAATTTACAGTCGACGTAGCGTTGATATTGGTAAACTTATGAAGGAGGAGTTTTTAAATCTGCAAACTGTTATGAAAACCCCTATTACAGCACGTCCGGTTATTGCATATAGAAAAAATCCAAGTCTCAAGGATATCTTAGTCTCCACCCGACTACACGCCGCTTAAGCAAGCCTCTAACCAATCCATTTTTCAGTGGTTGGTTTGTTGTTATCCCTTTCCTAACAATTTTTTAAAAACAAATACATCGTATCCGGCTGTAAACAAAACATAGTACTAGCCAAATAAATTTAAAACAAGACCGAAAAACAGTTATATTTTGTATATCACAACGGTCAATTTAAAATCAATTTCGAATCCCTGGGGCAAAATTAGAAAATAACAATTTTTTAGTTTTTAAAAAATTCCTGAGCCAGTGCGTTCATTCATTCTTAAATACATACATACATACATACATACATCGTGGTTAGTCTTGCAATTTGCGGGCGATTCGGTGCCACAGGTTCGAGTCCCAGCAACGGCATGAGACAATTTGTGAGGCCAGAAAGGATTTAATTATTCCCTGCGCCAGTGCGTTAATATCTATGTATGTAACAGTCAACCTCGACATACATACAATATATGGATATTAATACATCAATACATACTAGCCCGTACCAGGTCTGCCCACTGTTTCATGTCCCAGCAATTTAGGTGGGCGGGATTTTGGATGGGAGTGTCTGTGTAACATTAATTGTAAAGCTCACATATTTTGACTGAGAATATATATATATATATATATATATATATATATATATATATATACAAAATACTTCGTCCTCATCTATGGGGGAGGGGGAGTTCCCTCTCCCTACGGCCGCCCATAACTACTCCAATCACCGTGCACGTCATCACAGACGAGACAGAACGCACCACGATTGTAATACAGTGCTAGAATAAGCGTAAAATTGTTTCATTCGGTCGCCGTCAATCTTTGTGGTGAACGTATCGGTAAAGTCATCAGCAGAATGATTCAGCCTCTTGTTAAATACCCGACTCCTTTGAGCCCACATTCACCTGGCGAGTTCCATTAACCCAGAATAGAATCGAATTAACACTTTCACACCAGGCTTCTAAACAAACAGAAACAGTTAGGGAAATGTGTTGTGAAAAAAAATGTGTGCCGTTGCTGTTTTCACATAACAACGATCACTGCACTACTTCTTTAGAATTGACGACAATGTATTCAGATGTGATGGCGAATTAATAACAGTTTTCTCGATCAATGTTTCCCTACACAGAATGTGATAATTTCAATGATTTTTAACTATACTTAGACAAAAACTGTTTAGCAATCTACTGTATGGTACTTTGACCCCCAAACGACGTGTTCTAGTGGTGTCCTTAAAGAAAACAAACTTTAACTGTTTTCATTTCAACGACGTGACAGTTATCCACTTTGTATTGAAAACCTCCGTATACTGATAAATGATGCATCAGTTAACTCCAGTGTCTCATTTCAGTTCTAAAGTAACGAGTTCTCTTATATTTAAGCACATTTACTAAGTTGTTAAACTGTTTTGTCTCAGTGTATATCAAATGTGTGGACCCAAGCAAACACTCGTATCCAGGAGTTTCGTTCATCACTTCATATTATATATATATATATATATATATATATATATATATATATATATATATATATATATATATCTATATATATATATATATATATATAATATTAGTTTACTCCGTCCCGTATAACAGGTTTTTTTGTGTGTGTTTTTGTTTTGTTTTGTTTTTTGTTGTTTTAAATAACGAATCATTTCATTTCATTTCACCTTATGTTCGTGCTTATATCCCATTAAGGTTCAAGCACGCTGTCCTGGGCACACACACCTCAGCTATTTAGGCTGTCTGTCCAGGACACTGGGTTAGGTATTAGTGGTTAGTGAGAGAGAAGAGGGTGCAGTGATCTTACACCTATCCACTGAGTCGTTAAAAGTCGCTCTGGGCGAGAGCCAGTGCCAAACTGCATACCCTGTACCTACCAGCCTTAAAAAGAATACAGGGTCTTCTCCTGCTAAATAGACAGGGACAGTTAAAATTGCTCAACTGATGTATAATTATAGGTTTGTGATGCGACGAACTGAACAATGCGGTATGTGGGTGACACTATTTCGACGTTTCTTCATTTCATACAGATTACAACAGAAGTTCCTGGTACTAATTCTGGATGCGGCTTTTATTGTCAGAATGATTACTTGATTTGACCATGAGCTTACAAACACACGCTTTGCTAACTGGAGATCACCACCTGTGAAAACTCCGTGAAGATAACTAAGCGGTGTAGCAATAACTGAAAATCAGAATCATTATGTTTCAGTGTTATCACTGTATTGTCTCAACGCTCCATTATTTTTCAGTAATGGAGTGATGATCCATAACTCTCCATTACTAAGAGTAAATTACTACAGATAAAATATAGATTTATATAGATAGACATAAAGTCATTATCTATTGGTGTATTTTAAGTAGGGGAATATCCTCACAACTCTCCATTCCTGAAAAATAATGGGACTCGGCCCAAGCGGGCCTCGTCTCCATTATTTTTCAGGAATGGAGAGATACTCGGACATTCCCCTGTACTTAAAGGCGTAGTCGTTATGATTTTCAGTTACTTGTAAACTGATTTTCAGTTTGTTTTCGTTCTTGCAGATGCCATTGTAATTGTGATATCTTACGTTAAGCGCGTGTTGCATTCTATATATTCCTGTCTTAAGTATCACATCGTAACAAATCTAGATAGGGTTGTCTGTCGTCAAGGCCAGATGAGTTGCACAAAGACACAATCCTGACAGCAGCATCCGTTTGGCATAACGTTACGAAGTGTTCACCTCAAATGAACGCGCCCAGTTTCGTCAATCGTCCTCTAAAGTTAAAGTTTGTTTTGTTTAACGACACCACTAGAGCACATTGATTTATTAATCATCGGCTATTGGATGTCAAACATTTGGTAATTTTTACATATAGTCTTAGAAAGGAAATCCGCTATATTTTTCCATTAGTAGCAAGAAATATTTTATATGCACAATCCCACAATCAGGATAGCACATACCACGGCCTTTAATAGACCAGTCGTGGTGCACTGGCTCGAACGAGAAATGGCCCAATGGGCCCACCGACGGGAATCGATCCTAGATCGATCATGTAATCAATCGGGCGCTTTACCACTGTGCCACGCCTCCCCTCCCCCGTCCTCTAAATAGTCTCCCAATAGTTTTTCCTACAAGTGAATTAAATTATTTGGTTGAAAGTTTATGAGCTTAGAGTTGAAGGTATAATGTTTACATTTTAAAGGCATATTGTCACAGGCCACTGACCTATTTAATGACCTAACAAAGTATTACCTGAACAAAAATAATTCGATTTGTCTTTAAATGTACTTTATTCAACCATCTTCATAACCGCCATACTCCAGTTATTAATGATATTTTGTAAAAAAATAATAATTGAATTATGGCAATGGTCCATAATTCAAAAACTAAAATTACCGAGAGGGTTGGCATGGATTTCACTCCATCTTGGTTCAGTTAAGGTGATGCGATAGCTAGATTTAGTTTTCAACAATTAATGTAATTTTTATTTATTATCCATTTTTAGAGAAATAAGGTCCTTAAATCCGTGACAGTATGCCTTTAAAGCAAAAGTTAATACATAATTTGGGCGCCTGCATCAGTAAGTTTCAAACGTAATAACAGAAAACTACCATTTCGTAACATAGTAAAAGACAGAATATGTGCTAAAAGCAAGACTACAAAGCAAGGCAAGGGAAAGAATGTTTGTTTAACGACACCTCAACATAAGGCTGAAGCTATTTGATGTCTAATACTATATATGGTTATTTCGACACTTGGTCAAAAGAGAAAGAGGGGGAAGCCGCTGCCATCATAATGGTTACTCTTTCTGAAAATCGGTCAAATTCTCGCTTGATGTGCGGTCGGTTTGCGATCGATCCTCGTCGGTGGGCCCATTGGGCTATTTCTGGTTGCAGCCAGTGTACCACGATTGGTATATCAAAAACGTAACCCAGTGGTAAAGCGCTCGCTTGATGCGCGGTCAGTTTAGGATCCACCCCCCCCCCCCCCTCTCCCCCGTCGGTGGGCCCATTAGGCTATTTCTTGCTATAGCCAGTACACCACGACTGGTACATCAACGTCCATGGCGTGTACTATCCTGTCTGTGGGATGGTGCATATAAAAGATCCCTTGCTATTAATGTACAAATGTAGCGGGTTTCCTCTCTAAAACTATATGTAAAAATTACCAAATGCATAACATACTGGTGTCGTTAAACCAAACTTTTTCTTCTGAAAATCATACAAAAGGGTAATTTATATGCGTTTTTCCTTTGTTAGGACAGTACTAACCAACGCCTTTGGTGTGCCAGTCGTGGAGCACTGGTATCAACGAAAATAAATACCACCGAATTCTTAGAGGATGGATCGGGTGGGATTATTCTACGATCAATCGCAGCTGAGGATGAGAGCGCTCTCCTATTGAACTACAGCCCGCCTATAACCCAGGTGGCCTCAGACCTCAATTAATTTCGCTATATGTTTCTATATAGCCTTAGTGGCTATAACATTTTTATTAATATCAGTAGGCCCGTGAAGTTTTGTATGTACCTTTGCCTGCATGGGGGACACATACCCTGAAAAGGACAACCCCTGTTGTCCAGCTCTTTCTCCCAGCATATTGGTTTAAACAGACACACCCTCTAAACCAGGCCGGAGTACACCCATTTTACACAAAAAGCACTACTTTTGCATGGGCCGGAATTACCACAAACAAGTCTTCAATGTCAACAGGTTACACATGTTTACAAACTACATGCTATCCCCTGTCACTTCAGTCAAACATTTGCCACTTCATAGCTGTCTGCCATGAAATAATCACAGTCAAACAGCAGACTACTTGCGCGGTCAAATTTCCGGATTTTCGACAACCAAATGGGAAGATAACTGTAATCTGAGGCCAGGTCGTTGACAATAGTACAAACAGCTTTAGTAATTACTGAAAATCTCAAATCATAGGTATCAGTTAGCTCTCCTTGCCAGTGTGATCAGTTGTATCAGAGTAACAGAAACCTGCAGAAGAATAACAAATAAATCTAGGTATATAAAGTGTGGTAACACAGTGAAACGCTCAGTTTCAGTCGTATGATCGCAGGCCGTGGAAATGTTGAAAAGGAGGGAGATATCAGTCTGCGCCCCCCGAAGTTAATTTAATGACAGCATACGGCATATGGTGTATTCGTTAAGTTGATCTGTCATGCTATGTGTATTATCTTGATAACTGTAAATGTAAATAGAGAAAGAACACGGCATATATCTATAAGCCATTTTGTTATGTTTGTGCTGTCACACTCAACATAACTGACCCTTCTTAAATGATCTGTCTTATACATTTTGTCCAGCCAAATTGTCTAAATCCTACAAATATTCACCCCTAAATAGTTTATTCTTTTATTTTAGTTCTTGTTTTTTCTTCTCACCACAATAGACGTTTGCTACAAAAGAAAGCCTCTACGTCCACGCAGAAAACAATATGGCCCCATTCAAAAGCTGTATATCTTTATGACGCATCGCTATAGAAGGGAAGAAACCTTCGCCCGCTTCGTTACTCACAGAATGGAGTTACCAAGGTGTATCAAGTTAATGTTTACACCGCGCAGAAAACATTGAACAGAGGACGATGTCCAAGTACTTGACATATATGTTAAATTATATTCAATACAAACTAATCTTCCAGTAACAAACTCAAGTATCCCGGTTTAAGACGGTAAACGGTTTTAAGCAGAAGGCTTAAACTGTCATTCACAGTGAAGCATTCCTGGGCTGTAGTGGAGAAAAGTAACAGTGAGAGATTGATGTGGAGTCAAAACCACCTAAACAATGACGTCTATTTATATACTACAGGAGCAAGCGCTCGCGAGAGGTGTGATGGTCATGGAAGAAGGTCTTTTTCTTTCTGTGCAAAAGTTAATTTTACAAGATCCCTTTCTGTTAGCCAGTCAGAATGTGCAATGTAACGGCTGTTTTTCTCGTACCCTGTCGACCAAGAACCAAGTATTACGATGACCATATGTCAGACACATAATAACCGTAGGATAAAATGTGCTGGGGGTGTCATTAAACAATCAATCCTTTCTGTTTCCAATTAAATATTGTGTAACACAGTGATATACAGAACGTGTATATAATAACTATTTAATTAATTAGTCAAGGAGATAGAGAACAGGCCTGCGTTCAGCCAGATCGAGCAGAAAAAACGTCCGCTAGACTGGTTTATGCACTTCATGTTAAAATAAATGTCCACATCGGGAACCAATCAAATAGTTCGCGAACGTTAGCGAAACGTTCGCTGGCTGAACTTAGGGCTGTTGCATTGCCCACGGACAGTTAGGACCAATCACCTACTAACGCGTCGGCCGCGTGATGTAATCAGTTCCTGACAGGAAGGCAGAGTGGAAAGACACAAACAGAGTCGTAAGTGATGTAACCACACGTCCATTAATAACAACTGTCAAGGACTGTCAAACTTTCTGCTAGAAAACAATTTAAAGGTACGCACTAAAACACAAAAACACACCATACGTGCCTCTATTAGGTGGTTATAGGCTGCCGGCCTCGGCGGTGTCGTGGTTAAGCCATTGGACATGAGTCTGGTAGGTACTGGGTTCGCATCCCGGTATGGACTACCACCAAGAACGAGTTTTAACGACTCAATGGGTAGGCGTAAGACCACTATACCCTCTTCTCTCTCGCTAACCACTAACAACTAACCCTCTGTCCTGGACAGACATCCCAGATAGCCGAGGTGCGTGCCCAGGACAACGTGCTTGAACCTTAATTGGATATAAGCACGAAAATAACATAAAATGAAAATGAAATGAAATGGTTATGGGTTTGAAATAATCTGATACTAAAAACTGCATTTCATGAACTTTGCTAAATATTAGTTTTAAAGAACAGTTCTCTTACTATAATCTGTCTAAAAATCATTCAAATGTAGCGATTAATTTTCACGAGTTTAGGGTACTTAATTTTACCCTCCGTACCCTCTAGCAGAAAGTGTGATATGAAACCTCCAAGTCAAAGGAATAATTATAAACAAGGCTTTTCACCGTGTCTATATTGGCGCCAGGTTGATTTCTAAGTGGGTCACACTAATGCAAAGAGGAAATGGTGTGTGCTTCCCTACAATTTATTGTCAATATGAAATTAAAAAAGAACTCCAAGGCATTTGCTAGAGTTAAATCACATTACAACATTATCGAACACTATACGTGAATGTCCCGACGATCGATCACACAATCAAACTGTACTTTCGATCGTGTTATATGCAAATGCTTGATCGTGAATTAGCCGTTCGATTTAGAAATCTCACAAGCAGAGTTATATATCTTTTTTTCCTGTTCCATGAACCAGCCATAGCATTAGAATCACGATTTCTCTTCCAGTCAAAAGACGGCCATAAAGTTGTTTTGCTTTGGCTTTATTCATGGAACAATTTTACGATTGGTGCCCATCGATCAATAGCCTAAATGACGACCTTAGCACAGCTTGGAATGCGGTCTGTTTTCCAGACCTGTTATATGTACTAATCTGTTAAAAATACATAGCATAGGACAAGTAGGAAGAAACACGTTCCTTTTGGCGCCAGGATTATTTTACAAATCTGCGGGGGTCAGTTGGTGTTAGTCGCATGATTTGTTCGTCAGTTGTAAGTTAAAAGTTTGTTTTGTTTAACGACACCACTGGAGAACATTGGTTAATTAATCATCGGCTATGGGATGTCAAACATTTGGTAATTCTGACTCGTAGTCATCAGAGGAAACCAGCAAGGGGTCTTTTATATGAACTTTCCCACAGACAAGAAAGCACATACCACGGCATTTGTCCAGTTGTGATGCACTGGTTGTAACGAGAAAAACCCAATCAGCTGAATGTATCCACCAAGGTGGTTCGATCCTGCGACGCAAGCACCTGCAGCGAGCACTCAGCCGACTGAGCTAAATCCAGCCCCCAGTTATAAGTTGTAGGTATTGGTGAAATATGTGACTCACCGTCTTAATTTAGAAAGCAGAATAAAAACAAACAGGAACCGAGTTTACAAAGCCTGTTTATATTTTACACGCGTGTAACTACGTGTATTTACAATACTTAAACACCTACGTTTAAGTCAAATGGGCTTCGTAAATACGGCCCAAAGTGTATTTTCCATAACGTTTAAATAAACGGTCATTATAAGCATAGTATATTACGCACGCTATATTTTAGGTATCACATCGGTATTCCAGCCACTCGTCGGATTTCAGTCAATGGCGTGAATAAATTCCATTGAGAAGACTACCACTTTTCTTTATTTTATACTCAACAAAATCAATTACGGACCAGTAGACGTTTTGCCGATTATGATAAATTTCATGTAAGTGAATTAATTGTCCTATGTTTTACACTGTTGATTGACACACGATGGTCGACAACGTGTTTGACGAAAAATAAATGCTGCAAAGACTGTTTTATGGTGTAATATGATCGTTTTGGAGGAGGAGGTTGCAGTGTGCCGAAAATATCTACTAGCCCTTAATTGATTTTGCTGAGTATATTTTGTTGAAACCAGAACTGATTGTACTGTACATAAGGTAGTTATGCACCTGAGATGATCCTAGCGCTAAGATCGCTTCGTGGAACGGGCCCCAGGCCTGGTGCTTAGAAAGCGTTTAAAGTCTAGACTCGATTCTCTAACAGAGTCTGAGACACTAATGTCATGACAACGCAATACAAATTGTATGCATGTGACGTCATTTGAGATTGAGTCTGGACTTTAAAAGTTTTATAAGCACGTGCCCAGGGCCCGTGCTTATAAACCTTAAAGTCTAGACTTGAATAAAGTCCAGACTTTAACGTAATGCTATTTGAATGACGTTAAAGTTTGGACTTTATTAAAGTCTAGACTTTAAGGTTTATAAGCACGGAGCCAGGTCGTGAACTTGTAAATTGGTTTAGTAGAATGACGTCACAGGGACCACCCTCTTCTTCTAAAAAGGTAAAGAGCGATTCTCCGGTTTAGTTGTTACATTAGCTAATGTTTGAATGCTCGTCTATGTAAAGACAATACCGGTGAGATACCTTTATATGCCGCACTATCAGAGTATGACAGAACGTTGACTATCTCGTAATAGTGCTGACTAATTATAAAGACTAATTACTGAGGTGCCATAGAGGCGACTCATTATAATGTCTAATTATAGAGGTACCATAGAGGCGACTAATTATAGAGATGCCATAGAGGCGACTCATTATAGAGATGCCATAGAGGCGACTAATTATAGAGATGCCATAGAGGCGACTAATTATAGAGATGCTATAGATGCGACTAATTACAGAGATGCCATAGAGGCGACTAATTATAGAGATGCCATAGAGGCGACTAATTATAGAGATGCCATAGAGGCGACTAATTATAAAGATTATACAGGTATAGAGGTGCCATAGAGGCGGCTAATTATAAATATTATAGAGGTATAGAGGTGCCATAGAGGCGACTAATTATAAATATTATAGAGGTATAGAGGTGCCATAGAGGCGACTAATTATAAATATTATAGAGGTATAGAGGTGCCATAGAGGCGGCTAATTATAAAGACTAACTATAGAGGTGCCATACAGGCGAATAATTACAGAGGTGCCATAGAGGCAACTAATTATAAATACTAATTATAGAGGTAACTAATTATAAAAAACCCACTAATTACAGAGGTGCCATATAAGTGATTAATTATAAAGGCTTTCGCCATCTTTGAAAAACAATGTTTCTCTATCCGTACCAATTTCACATGGTGAACGATGACCATTCATACAGAAAAGACATGACCGAAGTTACTGTGCTAACTTCGTGGTTTCAGTCGATTACTTTAACTATCTTTCGAAACACGAGAAGACAAATAAGGTAATTCGCAAAATACAAGAAGTTTTACACATTTACACTTGTCAATACTGTGATCCCCCCACCCCCCCCCCCACCCCCGCATACATACACACACACACACACACACACACACACACACACACACACACACACACTCCCTGAACTATTTCATCGAGTAAGTGTTATTGGTGCGTTCATATAGTAATGTCGTTTGGTAATACTAAATAAGCTGTTATTTTCAAGGAGTTTAGATGGAGGAAGTGTCTCCAATGGCTAATGTTTTCCGGTTATTTTTAGGAACTCAAACATCCTCGTTCTGTGTTTAGTTTACAGGTACCGACAGCTTCCACTGGTGAAGACTTCACGATTTGTTACATTAAAAAACGATTTACAACAATAGATGTTTACACCACAGTTACTTATTCAAACACTTTTTGTCACGATCCTCATCCTTGCAGAGTATTTTACCCAGGGTATTAGATCACCCAATATCAATGTTTGAGTGGGTCTGAGCATCCTCAGGATGAAACAGCGTTCGTCTTATTTCCCATAACCTTCGAACCTAGCTAAAAGATAGAGAAACAGAATCAAACTAATGTACCCGTGAAACGATGGAAACGCGTCGTTCATCAAACATTTGTATAGTCCAAGAAGTGTTTGCACACGTCTTACCTAACTCACTCTTCAAACTTTAACTGATGAGAACAATGTAGTCTTTTAATGTGTTGAGTTTGAGAAACTTCCTTGTTCCCATTACCACGCTACCTGTCCGTGGTACATTAACGAGGAATATCAGGCACCACTCGGGTGATTAGTTCAGTTACTAGTCGTTTTATTAATTTAAGAATTGAACGTGATCGTTTGATTGAAACATATTTTATTGCTTTTTAAAGAACAAATGGAAGTGTGGAGCACAGAACCGCTTTTCACGCTGCCTTCATCATTCTGCGGTTCGGTATTTTCTTTCAGGAGCTGAATAAGGAAATTACGATAAACAACTTTGAAAAAATATGTTTGCATATTTTTCAATAAGCAATCTCATTTGCAGATGTAATATTTAACAGATAACGTATACAGTTATTTTTATTAATTGTATACAATAATAATAAAAAAACACGGCTAAAAATATATATTTAGTTTTTTAAGCGTTTTCGAAAGTAGTACAAAATTGAGGTTTATGCAGTTATGGACGTGGTTTTGTTTAAGTCACGCGATATCCTATTGACCACTCCATGAATTTATAACAACATTGTAAAGTTTGTTTTATTTAACGACGTCACTAGAGCACATTGATTTTTTATCTTATCATCGGCTATTGGACGTCAAACATATGGTCATTCTGACACTATTTTCAGAGGAAACCCGCTGTCGCCACATAGGCTACTCTTTTTACGACAGGCAGCAAGGGATCTTTTATTTGCGCTTCCCACAGGCAGGATAGCACAAACCATGGCCTTTGTTGAACCAGTTATGGATCACTGGTCGGTGCAAGTGGTTTACACCTACCCATTGAGGCTTGCGGAGCACTCACTCAGGGTTTGGAGTCGGTATCTGGATTAAAAATCCCATGCCTCGACTGGGATCCGAACCCAGTACCTACCAGCCTGTAGACCGATGGCCTGCCACGACGCCACCGAGGCCGGTAACAACATTGTGTACTGGTGTCATACTGTATAGTAAGCGTTCTGGTATAACATTCTCTTCTCTTTAAAATCGTCTCATGCTTGCGAATCTTTCTCTGTATCTATTCAAGCGAGATGTAGGATTTAGCTCAGTCGGTTGAGTGTTCACTTGAGGTGCTTACGTCGCAGGATCGATCCACCGCAATGGATCCATTCAGCTGATTGGGTTTTTTTTTTTTTTATCGTTCGAACCAGTGCACCACAACTGGTCAAAGGCCTTCCTGTCTGTGGGAAAATGTATATAAAAAATCTCTTGCTGCATTAGGAAAAATGTAGCGGGTTTCCTTTAATGACTACGGGTCAGAATTACCAAATGTTTGACATTCAATAGGCGATGATTCATTAATCAATGTGCTCTATTGGTGTCGTTAAACAAAAAAGGGTACAGCCTATATTCTAAATATTTATCTGCCAGTTTAAATTGAATATGTATTGTACACATAGTTCACTACTTGTCTTTAAAAGTAGTTATCTTGGTCATGGGACCTCAGTAATTGAATAAATATATTGTCTTGTCTTGTGACTTTTGTATTGACATATTTTGTCTTGTAATAACTAGATATAGTATTTTTATATTAGAATTATGTTTATTTTAACCCTCTGAGATCCGGAGATATTTCTTAGTGGTGTTGGTGTTCACGCAAACACAACCAAATAGCTCGTACATTAGACTTCAGTGTTTGTAAATCAGAGTTCAATTCACAGATCGTATGGAGGTCCCGGCGTCTAACCGCGCAGCCCAGTGGTAAAGCGCTCGCTTGATGCGCGGTCGGTGTGTGATCGATCCCCGCCGGTGGACCCATTGGGCTATCTCTCGTTCCTGCCAGTGCACCACGACTGGTATACCAAAGGCCGTGGTATGTGATATCATGTCTGTGAGATGGTGCATATAAAATATCCCTTGCTGCTAATGAAAAAATGTAGCAGGTTTCATCTCTAAGACTATATGTCAAAACTACCAAATATTTCACATCCAGTAGCCGATGATTAACAAATCAATGTTCTGTAGTGGTGTCGTTAAACAAAACTAACTTATAACCGCTTCACTTCATTTAAACCGGGCCTCGGTGGCGTCGTGGTTAGGCCATCGGTCTACAGGCTGGTAGGTACTGGGTTCGGATCCCAGTCGAGGCATGGGATTTTTAATCCAGATACCGACTCCAAACCCTGAGTGAGTGCTCCGCAAGGCTCAATGGGTAGGTGTAAACCACGTGCACCGACCAGTGATCCATAACTGGTTCAACAAAGGCCATGGTTTGTGCTATTCTGCCTATGGGAAGCGCAAATAAAAGATCCCTTGCTGTTAATCAGAAAGAGTAACCCATGTGGTGGCGACAGCGGGTTTCCTCTCAAAATCTGTGTGGTCCTTAACCATATGTCTGACGCCATATAACCGTAAATAAAATATGTTGAGTGCGTCGTTAAATAAAACATTTCTTTCTTTCTATCACAATATAACGAAATCACAACACACACAAGACATAAATACAACACATAAAACATATATACAACACATACATACATACATACATACACATATACAAAACATAACACACATACGTACAAGACATACATATAACACACATACATACAACACATACATACATACACATATACAAAACATAACACACATATGTACAAGACATACATATAAAACACATACATACAACACATACATACATACACATATACAAAACATAACACACATACGTACAAGACATACATATAACACACATACATACAACACATACAAGACAGACATACAACGCATACAAGACAGACATACACCACATACAAGACACATATAACACATACAAGGCAGACATACAACGCATACAAGACAGACATACAACACATACAAGACAGAGAGACAACGCATACAAGACAGACATACAACACATACAAGACAGAGAGACAACACACACAAGACAGACATACAACACTTACAAGACAGAGATACAACACATACAAGACAGACATAAAACGCATACAAGACAGAGAGACAACACATACAAGACAGACATACAACGCATACAAGACAGACATACACCACATACAAGACACATATAACACATACAAGGCAGACACACAACGCATACAAGACAGACATACAACACATACAAGACAGATAGACAACGCATACAAGACAGACATACAACACATACAAGACAGAGAGACAACACACACAAGACAGACATACAACACATACAAGACTGAGATACAACACATACAAGACAGACATACAACGCATACAAGACAGAGAGACAGCACATACAAGACAGACATACAACGCATACAAGACATATATATATATATATATATATATATATATATATATATATACACACAACACATACAAGACAGACATACATACAACACATATAAGACAGACATACAACACATACAAGGCAGACATACAACGCATACAAGACAGAGAGACAACACATACAAGACATACATATAACACAGCGCCTTTAATCCAAGACGTAGCCCAATGGTAAAGTGGTCGCCTGATGCACGGTCAGTCTGGGATCGATCGCCGTCGGTGGGCCCATTAGGCTATTTCTCGTTCCAGCCAATGCACCACGACTGGTATATCTAAGGCCGTGGTATGTTCTATCTTGTTTGTGGGATGGGGTATATAAAAGATCCCATGCTACTAATCGAAAAAAACTGTACCGAATTTCCTCTCTAAGACTATATGACAAAATTACCAAATGTTTGCCATCCAATAGCCGATAAACAAGTATTTTGTGAGTATTGATAAAGCAATACACGTCCCCTGCCTGACCCAACAATTTTTCATATCTCCTTTGTTCCAGAGCCATAACTCAAAAATGGGTAAATCGCCATTAAAGTCAAATTTGATCTGTAAAGCTATACACAAACTTTCAGCTCAATATCTCAAAGCCTTCTGCAAAACAAATCCGGAAACCATATGTGGGCATTATTCTCTATATCTTAACTAACCTTCGTCTGGAGATTAACAAAAAAACCCAAAAAACTAAACAAAACAAAGAAACCGAAAACCACATTGTTATGACGTAACGAGATCGATACACCTTTGACACTGGTGTTAAGTAATCCAGTCCTCACTTGATAAGTATACCGGATCGATACCGGTCTAATACTGTACTATCGATTTGGGTGCCTCCGGACGTGGTTGACATCAAAGAGTAAACATGTAATAAGAGAACTGAACACCTGAACAAAACATCACCCACCAACAAGACAGGATCAAGTCGATTACAACAATATGTTTGACAGAACTACCAATAAAAGACTGGCCATGTTGCAGGCATTGACTCGCATCGCTTTTAATGTGCGGTTTATTCTAATATGTAGTCTCTTTTTAACTAAGGGATATTGTAAACATGATCACACGTGTAGGCAGGTGTTTTTGAATACCACACAACACAAGGAAAGAACAATGAAGTGAAGTGAAATGAAGTGACATGAAGTGAATTAAAATAAAATGGTATTATATGCATTCATATATTTCTGACCGATCCATCAGGGATACAAAATGCTACTCTATACGTTTCCCTCGTTCTCGGTGTGAACAGTTTCTGGATAGTCCTACTACAACTATAACACGTATTTACTAACAGAAATATCGATATACAACCCTGACGTGAAAACATGTACCTGGATTCTTGGTTGACAAGGAGGGAAGTAGCAGTGTGGTATATTGTCTAATCACACATAATCCGAGGAGAAAAGCAAATCCCCATCAAACAAAGAAACAAAAAACAACATTATTGCACCTCGGGTGAGCGCTCTATACCACAGACCTATCTAACAGCTAATCTCTGCACGCTGTAACACACGACACCGATTATTGCACCTCGGGTGAGCGCTCTATACCACCGACCTATCTAACAGCTAATCTCTGCACGCTGTAACACACGACACCGATTATTGCACCTCGGGTGAGCGCTCTATACCACAGACCTATCTAACAGCTAATCTCTGCACGCTGTAACACACGACACCGATTATTGCACCTCGGGTGAGCGCTCTATACCACAGACCTATCTAACAGCTAATCTCTGCACGCTGTAACACACGACACCGATTATTGCACCTCGGGTGAGCGCTCTATACCACAGACCTATCTAACAGCTAATCTCTGCACGCTGTAACACACGACACCGATTATTGCACCTCGGGTGAGCGCTCTATACCACAGACCTATCTAACAGCTAATCTCTGCACGCTGTAACACACGACACCGATTATTGCACCTCGGGTGAGCGCTCTATACCACAGACCTATCTAACAGCTAATCTCTGCACGCTGTAACACACGACACCGATTATTGCACCTCGGGTGAGCGCTCTATACCACAGACCTATCTAACAGCTAATCTCTGCACGCTGTAACACACGACACCGATTATTGCACCTCGGGTGAGCGCTCTATACCACAGACCTATCTAACAGCTAATCTCTGCACGCTGTAACACACGACACCGATTATTGCACCTCGGGTGAGCGCTCTATACCACAGACCTATCTAACAGCTAATCTCTGCACGCTGTAACACACGACACCGATTATTGCACCTCGGGTGAGCGCTCTATACCACAGACCTATCTAACAGCTAATCTCTGCACGCTGTAACACACGACACCGATTATTGCACCTCGGGTGAGCGCTCTATACCACAGACCTATCTAACAGCTAATCTCTGCACGCTGTAACACACGACACCGATTATTGCACCTCGGGTGAGCGCTCTATACCACAGACCTATCTAACAGCTAATCTCTGCACGCTGTAACACACGACACCGATTATTGCACCTCGGGTGAGCGCTCTATACCACAGACCTATCTAACAGCTAATCTCTGCACGCTGTAACACACGACACCGATTATTGCACCTCGGGTGAGCGCGCTCTATACCACAGACCTATCTAACAGCTAATCTCTGCACGCTGTAACACACGACACCGATTATTGCACCTCGGGTGAGCGCTCTATACCACAGACCTATCTAACAGCTAATCTCTGCACGCTGTAACACACGACACCGATTATTGCACCTCGGGTGAGCGCTCTATACCACAGACCTATCTAACAGCTAATCTCTGCACGCTGTAACACACGACACCGATTATTGCACCTCGGGTGAGCGCTCTATACCACAGACCTATCTAACAGCTAATCTCTGCACGCTGTAACACACGACACCGATTATTGCACCTCGGGTGAGCGCTCTATACCACAGACCTATCTAACAGCTAATCTCTGCACGCTGTAACACACGACACCGATTATTGCACCTCGGGTGAGCGCTCTATACCACAGACCTATCTAACAGCTAATCTCTGCACGCTGTAACACACGACACCGATTATTGCACCTCGGGTGAGCGCTCTATACCACAGACCTATCTAACAGCTAATCTCTGCACGCTGTAACACACGACACCGATTATTGCACCTCGGGTGAGCGCTCTATACCACAGACCTATCTAACAGCTAATCTCTGCACGCTGTAACACACGACACCGATTATTGCACCTCGGGTGAGCGCTCTATACCACAGACCTATCTAACAGCTAATCTCTGCACGCTGTAACACACGACACCGATTATTGCACCTCGGGTGAGCGCTCTATACCACAGACCTATCTAACAGCTAATCTCTGCACGCTGTAACACACGACACCGATTATTGCACCTCGGGTGAGCGCTCTATACCACAGACCTATCTAACAGCTAATCTCTGCACGCTGTAACACACGACACCGATTATTGCACCTCGGGTGAGCGCTCTATACCACAGACCTATCTAACAGCTAATCTCTGCACGCTGTAACACACGACACCGATTATTGCACCTCGGGTGAGCGCTCTATACCACAGACCTATCTAACAGCTAATCTCTGCACACGCTGTAACACACGACACCGATTATTGCACCTCGGGTGAGCGCTCTATACCACAGACCTATCTAACAGCTAATCTCTGCACGCTGTAACACACGACACCGATTATTGCACCTCGGGTGAGCGCTCTATACCACAGACCTATCTAACAGCTAATCTCTGCACGCTGTAACACACGACACCGATTATTGCACCTCGGGTGAGCGCTCTATACCACAGACCTATCTAACAGCTAATCTCTGCACGCTGTAACACACGACACCGATTATTGCACCTCGGGTGAGCGCTCTATACCACAGACCTATCTAACAGCTAATCTCTGCACGCTGTAACACACGACACCGATTATTGCACCTCGGGTGAGCGCTCTATACCACAGACCTATCTAACAGCTAATCTCTGCACGCTGTAACACACGACACCGATTATTGCACCTCGGGTGAGCGCTCTATACCACAGACCTATCTAACAGCTAATCTCTGCACGCTGTAACACACGACACCGATTATTGCACCTCGGGTGAGCGCTCTATACCACAGACCTATCTAACAGCTAATCTCTGCACGCTGTAACACACGACACCGATTATTGCACCTCGGGTGAGCGCTCTATACCACAGACCTATCTAACAGCTAATCTCTGCACGCTGTAACACACGACACCGATTATTGCACCTCGGGTGAGCGCTCTATACCACAGACCTATCTAACAGCTAATCTCTGCACGCTGTAACACACGACACCGATTATTGCACCTCGGGTGAGCGCTCTATACCACAGACCTATCTAACAGCTAATCTCTGCACGCTGTAACACACGACACCGATTATTGCACCTCGGGTGAGCGCTCTATACCACAGACCTATCTAACAGCTAATCTCTGCACGCTGTAACACACGACACCGATTATTGCACCTCGGGTGAGCGCTCTATACCACAGACCTATCTAACAGCTAATCTCTGCACGCTGTAACACACGACACCGATTATTGCACCTCGGGTGAGCGCTCTATACCACAGACCTATCTAACAGCTAATCTCTGCACGCTGTAACACACGACACCGATTATTGCACCTCGGGTGAGCGCTCTATACCACAGACCTATCTAACAGCTAATCTCTGCACGCTGTAACACACGACACCGATTATTGCACCTCGGGTGAGCGCTCTATACCACAGACCTATCTAACAGCTAATCTCTGCACGCTGTAACACACGACACCGATTATTGCACCTCGGGTGAGCGCTCTATACCACAGACCTATCTAACAGCTAATCTCTGCACGCTGTAACACACGACACCGATTATTGCACCTCGGGTGAGCGCTCTATACCACAGACCTATCTAACAGCTAATCTCTGCACGCTGTAACACACGACACCGATTATTGCACCTCGGGTGAGCGCTCTATACCACAGACCTATCTAACAGCTAATCTCTGCACGCTGTAACACACGACACCGATTATTGCACCTCGGGTGAGCGCTCTATACCACAGACCTATCTAACAGCTAATCTCTGCACGCTGTAACACACGACACCGATTATTGCACCTCGGGTGAGCGCTCTATACCACAGACCTATCTAACAGCTAATCTCTGCACGCTGTAACACACGACACCGATTATTGCACCTCGGGTGAGCGCTCTATACCACAGACCTATCTAACAGCTAATCTCTGCACGCTGTAACACACGACACCGATTATTGCACCTCGGGTGAGCGCTCTATACCACAGACCTATCTAACAGCTAATCTCTGCACGCTGTAACACACGACACCGATTATTGCACCTCGGGTGAGCGCTCTATACCACAGACCTATCTAACAGCTAATCTCTGCACGCTGTAACACACGACACCGATTATTGCACCTCGGGTGAGCGCTCTATACCACAGACCTATCTAACAGCTAATCTCTGCACGCTGTAACACACGACACCGATTATTGCACCTCGGGTGAGCGCTCTATACCACAGACCTATCTAACAGCTAATCTCTGCACGCTGTAACACACGACACCGATTATTGCACCTCGGGTGAGCGCTCTATACCACAGACCTATCTAACAGCTAATCTCTGCACGCTGTAACACACGACACCGATTATTGCACCTCGGGTGAGCGCTCTATACCACAGACCTATCTAACAGCTAATCTCTGCACGCTGTAACACACGACACCGATTATTGCACCTCGGGTGAGCGCTCTATACCACAGACCTATCTAACAGCTAATCTCTGCACGCTGTAACACACGACACCGATTATTGCACCTCGGGTGAGCGCTCTATACCACAGACCTATCTAACAGCTAATCTCTGCACGCTGTAACACACGACACCGATTATTGCACCTCGGGTGAGCGCTCTATACCACAGACCTATCTAACAGCTAATCTCTGCACGCTGTAACACACGACACCGATTATTGCACCTCGGGTGAGCGCTCTATACCACAGACCTATCTAACAGCTAATCTCTGCACGCTGTAACACACGACACCGATTATTGCACCTCGGGTGAGCGCTCTATACCACAGACCTATCTAACAGCTAATCTCTGCACGCTGTAACACACGACACCGATTATTGCACCTCGGGTGAGCGCTCTATACCACAGACCTATCTAACAGCTAATCTCTGCACGCTGTAACACACGACACCGATTATTGCACCTCGGGTGAGCGCTCTATACCACAGACCTATCTAACAGCTAATCTCTGCACGCTGTAACACACGACACCGATTATTGCACCTCGGGTGAGCGCTCTATACCACAGACCTATCTAACAGCTAATCTCTGCACGCTGTAACACACGACACCGATTATTGCACCTCGGGTGAGCGCTCTATACCACAGACCTATCTAACAGCTAATCTCTGCACGCTGTAACACACGACACCGATTATTGCACCTCGGGTGAGCGCTCTATACCACAGACCTATCTAACAGCTAATCTCTGCACGCTGTAACACACGACACCGATTATTGCACCTCGGGTGAGCGCTCTATACCACAGACCTATCTAACAGCTAATCTCTGCACGCTGTAACACACGACACCGATTATTGCACCTCGGGTGAGCGCTCTATACCACAGACCTATCTAACAGCTAATCTCTGCACGCTGTAACACACGACACCGATTATTGCACCTCGGGTGAGCGCTCTATACCACAGACCTATCTAACAGCTAATCTCTGCACGCTGTAACACACGACACCGATTATTGCACCTCGGGTGAGCGCTCTATACCACAGACCTATCTAACAGCTAATCTCTGCACGCTGTAACACACGACACCGATTATTGCACCTCGGGTGAGCGCTCTATACCACAGACCTATCTAACAGCTAATCTCTGCACGCTGTAACACACGACACCGATTATTGCACCTCGGGTGAGCGCTCTATACCACAGACCTATCTAACAGCTAATCTCTGCACGCTGTAACACACGACACCGATTATTGCACCTCGGGTGAGCGCTCTATACCACAGACCTATCTAACAGCTAATCTCTGCACGCTGTAACACACGACACCGATTATTGCACCTCGGGTGAGCGCTCTATACCACAGACCTATCTAACAGCTAATCTCTGCACGCTGTAACACACGACACCGATTATTGCACCTCGGGTGAGCGCTCTATACCACAGACCTATCTAACAGCTAATCTCTGCACGCTGTAACACACGACACCGATTATTGCACCTCGGGTGAGCGCTCTATACCACAGACCTATCTAACAGCTAATCTCTGCACGCTGTAACACACGACACCGATTATTGCACCTCGGGTGAGCGCTCTATACCACAGACCTATCTAACAGCTAATCTCTGCACGCTGTAACACACGACACCGATTATTGCACCTCGGGTGAGCGCTCTATACCACAGACCTATCTAACAGCTAATCTCTGCACGCTGTAACACACGACACCGATTATTGCACCTCGGGTGAGCGCTCTATACCACAGACCTATCTAACAGCTAATCTCTGCACGCTGTAACACACGACACCGATTATTGCACCTCGGGTGAGCGCTCTATACCACAGACCTATCTAACAGCTAATCTCTGCACGCTGTAACACACGACACCGATTATTGCACCTCGGGTGAGCGCTCTATACCACAGACCTATCTAACAGCTAATCTCTGCACGCTGTAACACACGACACCGATTATTGCACCTCGGGTGAGCGCTCTATACCACAGACCTATCTAACAGCTAATCTCTGCACGCTGTAACACACGACACCGATTATTGCACCTCGGGTGAGCGCTCTATACCACAGACCTATCTAACAGCTAATCTCTGCACGCTGTAACACACGACACCGATTATTGCACCTCGGGTGAGCGCTCTATACCACAGACCTATCTAACAGCTAATCTCTGCACGCTGTAACACACGACACCGATTATTGCACCTCGGGTGAGCGCTCTATACCACAGACCTATCTAACAGCTAATCTCTGCACGCTGTAACACACGACACCGATTATTGCACCTCGGGTGAGCGCTCTATACCACAGACCTATCTAACAGCTAATCTCTGCACGCTGTAACACACGACACCGATTATTGCACCTCGGGTGAGCGCTCTATACCACAGACCTATCTAACAGCTAATCTCTGCACGCTGTAACACACGACACCGATTATTGCACCTCGGGTGAGCGCTCTATACCACAGACCTATCTAACAGCTAATCTCTGCACGCTGTAACACACGACACCGATTATTGCACCTCGGGTGAGCGCTCTATACCACAGACCTATCTAACAGCTAATCTCTGCACGCTGTAACACACGACACCGATTATTGCACCTCGGGTGAGCGCTCTATACCACAGACCTATCTAACAGCTAATCTCTGCACGCTGTAACACACGACACCGATTATTGCACCTCGGGTGAGCGCTCTATACCACAGACCTATCTAACAGCTAATCTCTGCACGCTGTAACACACGACACCGATTATTGCACCTCGGGTGAGCGCTCTATACCACAGACCTATCTAACAGCTAATCTCTGCACGCTGTAACACACGACACCGATTATTGCACCTCGGGTGAGCGCTCTATACCACAGACCTATCTAACAGCTAATCTCTGCACGCTGTAACACACGACACCGATTATTGCACCTCGGGTGAGCGCTCTATACCACAGACCTATCTAACAGCTAATCTCTGCACGCTGTAACACACGACACCGATTATTGCACCTCGGGTGAGCGCTCTATACCACAGACCTATCTAACAGCTAATCTCTGCACGCTGTAACACACGACACCGATTATTGCACCTCGGGTGAGCGCTCTATACCACAGACCTATCTAACAGCTAATCTCTGCACGCTGTAACACACGACACCGATTATTGCACCTCGGGTGAGCGCTCTATACCACAGACCTATCTAACAGCTAATCTCTGCACGCTGTAACACACGACACCGATTATTGCACCTCGGGTGAGCGCTCTATACCACAGACCTATCTAACAGCTAATCTCTGCACGCTGTAACACACGACACCGATTATTGCACCTCGGGTGAGCGCTCTATACCACAGACCTATCTAACAGCTAATCTCTGCACGCTGTAACACACGACACCGATTATTGCACCTCGGGTGAGCGCTCTATACCACAGACCTATCTAACAGCTAATCTCTGCACGCTGTAACACACGACACCGATTATTGCACCTCGGGTGAGCGCTCTATACCACAGACCTATCTAACAGCTAATCTCTGCACGCTGTAACACACGACACCGATTATTGCACCTCGGGTGAGCGCTCTATACCACAGACCTATCTAACAGCTAATCTCTGCACGCTGTAACACACGACACCGATTATTGCACCTCGGGTGAGCGCTCTATACCACAGACCTATCTAACAGCTAATCTCTGCACGCTGTAACACACGACACCGATTATTGCACCTCGGGTGAGCGCTCTATACCACAGACCTATCTAACAGCTAATCTCTGCACGCTGTAACACACGACACCGATTATTGCACCTCGGGTGAGCGCTCTATACCACAGACCTATCTAACAGCTAATCTCTGCACGCTGTAACACACGACACCGATTATTGCACCTCGGGTGAGCGCTCTATACCACAGACCTATCTAACAGCTAATCTCTGCACGCTGTAACACACGACACCGATTATTGCACCTCGGGTGAGCGCTCTATACCACAGACCTATCTAACAGCTAATCTCTGCACGCTGTAACACACGACACCGATTATTGCACCTCGGGTGAGCGCTCTATACCACAGACCTATCTAACAGCTAATCTCTGCACGCTGTAACACACGACACCGATTATTGCACCTCGGGTGAGCGCTCTATACCACAGACCTATCTAACAGCTAATCTCTGCACGCTGTAACACACGACACCGATTATTGCACCTCGGGTGAGCGCTCTATACCACAGACCTATCTAACAGCTAATCTCTGCACGCTGTAACACACGCCACCGATTATTGCACCTCGGGTGAGCGCTCTATACCACAGACCTATCTAACAGCTAATCTCTGCACGCTGTAACACACGACACCGATTATTGCACCTCGGGTGAGCGCTCTATACCACAGACCTATCTAACAGCTAATCTCTGCACGCTGTAACACACGACACCGATTATTGCACCTCGGGTGAGCGCTCTATACCACAGACCTATCTAACAGCTAATCTCTGCACGCTGTAACACACGACACCGATTATTGCACCTCGGGTGAGCGCTCTATACCACAGACCTATCTAACAGCTAATCTCTGCACGCTGTAACACACGACACCGATTATTGCACCTCGGGTGAGCGCTCTATACCACAGACCTATCTAACAGCTAATCTCTGCACGCTGTAACACACGACACCGATTATTGCACCTCGGGTGAGCGCTCTATACCACAGACCTATCTAACAGCTAATCTCTGCACGCTGTAACACACGACACCGATTATTGCACCTCGGGTGAGCGCTCTATACCACAGACCTATCTAACAGCTAATCTCTGCACGCTGTAACACACGACACCGATTATTGCACCTCGGGTGAGCGCTCTATACCACAGACCTATCTAACAGCTAATCTCTGCACGCTGTAACACACGACACCGATTATTGCACCTCGGGTGAGCGCTCTATACCACAGACCTATCTAACAGCTAATCTCTGCACGCTGTAACACACGACACCGATTATTGCACCTCGGGTGAGCGCTCTATACCACAGACCTATCTAACAGCTAATCTCTGCACGCTGTAACACACGACACCGATTATTGCACCTCGGGTGAGCGCTCTATACCACCGACCTATCTAACAGCTAATCTCTGCACGCTGTAACACACGACACCGATTATTGCACCTCGGGTGAGCGCTCTATACCACCGACCTACCTAACAGCTAATCTCTGCACGCTGTAACACACGACACATTCCTCGTAATCGTACACGTAACGTTCTCCTCAGGTGCGTTTTTCGAAAGACTATTTCTTTATGATGCATCAGACCATTAAAAAAAAATCTACCCAGCGTGTTCAGAATGACTGGAGCTAAACAGCATGTCGTTATTCGACAAAAGAAACAACCTACTATACTTTTAGCAAAAGAAATTCGCTTTTCAAAGCACAACATTGATATTTATTCACGCACATACAAATACATAGCGTTTAAAATGCATTTTTAACAGACCATTCAGTTTTGTTTTCTGCCTTCGATCTCAATTTCCTTTTATTTTTTATTCCTAATCTAGGCCAGGGACATATCGAGTTTTTGCCATATCAACGTTCAGAAGACGGGCTGGGTTTCGCTCGCTATTAAAACCAGTGACGAGACCTATGCTAAGTAGCTAATCCGCTGACAGGCTGATAGGTACTACGTTCGAATCCCGGTCCCCTGGGGCTAAACTCGCAAAACATTGTGATTTTACGTTTTTGGTTTTAACAGCCGACTGGTTCATCTATATGAGCGCTCTATACCACCGACCTATCTAACAGCTAATCTCTGCACGCTGTAACACACGACACCGATTATTGCACCTCGGGTGAGCGCTCTATACCACAGACCTATCTAACAGCTAATCTCTGCACGCTGTAACACACGACACCGATTATTGCACCTCGGGTGAGCGCTCTATACCACAGACCTATCTAACAGCTAATCTCTGCACGCTGTAACACACGACACCGATTATTGCACCTCGGGTGAGCGCTCTATACCACAGACCTATCTAACAGCTAATCTCTGCACGCTGTAACACACGACACCGATTATTGCACCTCGGGTGAGCGCTCTATACCACAGACCTATCTAACAGCTAATCTCTGCACGCTGTAACACACGACACCGATTATTGCACCTCGGGTGAGCGCTCTATACCACCGACCTATCTAACAGCTAATCTCTGCACGCTGTAACACACGACACCGATTATTGCACCTCGGGTGAGCGCTCTATACCACAGACCTATCTAACAGCTAATCTCTGCACGCTGTAACACACGACACCGATTATTGCACCTCGGGTGAGCGCTCTATACCACAGACCTATCTAACAGCTAATCTCTGCACGCTGTAACACACGACACCGATTATTGCACCTCGGGTGAGCGCTCTATACCACAGACCTATCTAACAGCTAATCTCTGCACGCTGTAACACACGCCACCGATTATTGCACCTCGGGTGAGCGCTCTATACCACCGACCTATCTAACAGCTAATCTCTGCACGCTGTAACACACGACACCGATTATTGCACCTCGGGTGAGCGCTCTATACCACAGAACTATCTAACAGCTAATCTCTGCACGCTGTAACACACGACACCGATTATTGCACCTCGGGTGAGCGCTCTATACCACCGACCTATCTAACAGCTAATCTCTGCACGCTGTAACACACGACACCGATTATTGCACCTCGGGTGAGCGCTCTATACCACCGACCTACCTAACAGCTAATCTCTGCACGCATTTTTAACAGACCATTCAGTTTTGTTTTCACGCTGTAACACACGACACATTCCTCGTAATCGTACACGTAACGTTCTCCTCAGGTGCGTTTTTCGAAAGACTATTTCTTTATGATGCATCAGACCATTAAAAAAAAATCTACCCAGCGTGTTCAGAATGACTGGAGCTAAACAGCATGTCGTTATTCGACAAAAGAAACAACCTACTATACTTTTAGCAAAAGAAATTCGCTTTTCAAAGCACAACATTGATATTTATTCACGCACATACAAATACATAGCGTTTAAAATGCATTTTTAACAGACCATTCAGTTTTGTTTTCTGCCTTCGATCTCAATTTCCTTTTATTTTTTATTCCTAATCTAGGCCAGGGACATATCGAGTTTTTGCCATATCAACGTTCAGAAGACGGGCCGGGTTTCGCTTTCGCTTGTTTAGGTGTAAAGTATATTAAAACCAGTGACGAGACTTGTATGTTGCAAGAAATGAAAGTAGCTGGCGATATCCGCTGACAGGCTGATAGGTACTACGTTCGAATCCCGGTCCCCTGGGGCTAAACTCGCAAAACATTGTGATTTTACGTTTTTGGTTTTAACAGCCGACTGGTTCATCTATATGAGCGCTCTATACCCCCCCCCCCCCCCCCCCCCCCCGACGTACCAACCAGTGCATCGCGACTGGTATTTGTTGTCCTGTCTGTAGGGGAATGTATATAAAAGATTCCTTGCCACTAATAGATAAATGTAGCGGATTTTCACAAAGATTACCAAATGCTTGACATCCAATAGTCGATTATTAATCAATTAATGTGTCCTAGTGGTATGCTTAAACAAAACAAACTGTAACCTTTAAGCAGCCGCACTTTAAATGTTTCTTTGATATCTATTTAGCAAAACAAAACTGCGTAATTACAGTGTTGATCACCGTAAAGAAAAAAGAACATTAGTTATGTATATTTCGAATATTTTTAATTGTGGATAGTCTAATATTGCACATAAAACTTAAAATACTATATAATATAATGATCTAGTTAACATTATGGTTAGCAGACCAACGTTGAGGACCGAAATTACCGTCCGGACATGAAGACCCTTTTAAGGGCTATTACAAACAGTCCTTCTAATGACTTTCAACGATACTCCCATAGGGTGCCTCCCACCAATCTCAGGACACTCTTAAAACGATCCCCCGTCGGCCGAGTCCTCTAAGGACTAAGAGAGAGCATCTATAGGAGTAAAATCACAAAGGCCTCCGTGAAGGCAAGGTTCCAGCATCGAGCTAGCATTCGACCAACTAAGTCAAAACAAACTAACTATCTCCATTTCAATTTCGGTGAATCGTTCTATATTATAGGTCTAAATTATCTTCACAAAATTACGCAACAGTTCCTATTTCATTATAATCCCATGGGATATTTGCAAATTCAATATCACCAAAACCACCACCCTCGCCCGCTTCCGACCCTGGTCAGGCTGCTTGTGCTCCCTTGCACATGCCAGTGTGGGCAATCCCCTCTCCATTCCCAACCCTTTCCTGTTCTGGACGGCGAAGCTGGCGAGAGCCGACACCTGCGCCCATGACAGGCGTGTGCTACAACAGCTTTTTCTGAATGTGAACATTAAATCCTATTACATACCACCTTTCACCTTTTTAATCACACAAACTAATGTTACGTCCATGCTACGACTGGTCTGAGGTAGAACTAAATTTTGTCGTAAATCTGGAAATTTAAGCTTGTCCTAAGTGAGGAGTAAAATTACGAGTGGTTCGTGTGACACACCTAACCTTTTGCTTTCCGACTACCGTAAGCTTGGTAGGCCCTTCCGACTGCTTCGAGTTACAAGCCCCAGATACTTGTAAACGTACGACTGTGAAATTGGCTAACTGATTTAAGCCTGGAAATCAGGTTACACTAATTGTCTTTTAACATCAACAACCGTAGAGAGAAAGCGCATCCGTACAGCTTATGTTTGTTGGTGGTTTCAATCTCGCGGTATAACTGGCCTGCCCGTATTGTGCTACTAAATAATACAACTATAGTTAATGTTTGGCGTTTATGACTGGTTAGTTCACTGAGCTGTGGATCTTAATAGATTATCGATATTCCTTGAAGAAATGACTAGCATACTTTGTACCAGTATTGGGAAAATAAGTTAACGGTAGTGGGAAACTGGGATGGGGGTTGTGCATGTCAACAGACTTATTGCAACGACGTTTAGATTGGTCAAATGAGACATGGTCAGATATGGTCAGATCTACAAATGGAGAAGACAGAATGGATCGTAAGATCTACTTTAAGTGAAATGGAGGCGAGACGTGACATTTGGGTGTGGAATCTTATATAGCACGGGCTATATACATCGCATTTATGAAAAACATTTAATTATAATGAAATGGGTAGTAAACGCCTATAAACACCATGGAGTCGCAGCTGCTATCTATTTAAAGACGAAACTGGAGCCTAACCGCTGTTACACAGATATAATGGTAAACGTGATAAGGGGCTGAAATTATTTTTGGAAAGAGTGTCCATTAGAAAGCACATATAAAAGGAATCGACTTGTTTATCTGCTTCATTTACAATTCAGTTGTAACATTTCCATGTTAACGAGAATGGTGTTCGTATTCGTTGCTATGCCCCCTCCAACGTTTGTAGATAAAGGACGCAGTGGTATGACGGTATTGAATCGAGTTAATGGTTAGTTGTTACTTGTTAGCAGCTAGTGAGAGAGAAGTCGGGGTAGTGACCTCTTCGCCATTGAAAGTCAGCTGGTAATGGGTACCTACAAGCCTCGAAATAATAGGATCGATGGCTTAACCACTACCATGTCACCAAGACTGGTAAAAGTAAACCTGCGTCTACCAAAGGGTGTTAATTATAGAATCTTAAAAAATACAAGTTAGAAAGTTATCTTACCAAGCTGTCTCAAACTCAAATACAGTTGTGTTTAGAACATATAATTGGGAAACTTCCGATCGAAACAAGAAGATGGCATAATATATTTAGAGAAAGAATGTATCATGAATGTACTCTTAACGAAATTGGAGACGAATGCTATATATTTAAATGTAATGGTCCTAAATTATTAAATGCGAGAAAAAACATACCCGAGAAATATAGAAACATCCTAATACATGTGTGGTTTTATAGCATGAATTGTTTAACAATACATGTATTTACATTTTTAAAAAGTGTCTGTTAGTAAGAACTATATGTGATAGAGTTTGTGCTCCACGTTAAACTACCATGCATGTGCAGTACACACGCACACACACGTGGTTTCATTATTGTCTACATTGTAAACGCTACAGTTTATAACAATAAAATCCATTGTTACTGTTATTGTTATTTTACAACCTACAGGTCATTCCAAATAGCCTTGTCATATGGAGCAGCCGAACTCAATTGCCGAGGTATTATTTTGTTCTGCCTTCAGTAATAAAACAAATCATATCATTTCTGCCTCTATTCTAGCTAGAGAAATTGGAATTACTTTGTCATATCAGAATATTTATAGCCGATACATCCTTTTTAAACAAAAAGTAAAGGTATTGTTTTGTGTTATTTGTGTTAGTGATTGCAAATTACACTATGTGTGAATTCCTATTGGCGAGTTTAGGGTGGACATTGGACAGTCACTTTGTGACAATATTATTATCTGTTGCCAATAAATTAATATACTTTTATTTAGTACATACAGCCACTTATTGTTGATATTATTATACACTATATACTAGAGGTTGGAACCAGGGCAGCGCACTTGCAAAAATGGAACTGCCATTTTCAGCAAATAAGAGGCTTGCTAATAAAGAGATTTATTAAATCTCTTAAATGCCATATGCCTCCCCCCCCCCCCCCCCCCACACACACCCAACCCTCGCAATGTTCTTGCAGGTAGCTTAAATGTGAGGTGTCATATTTTTAATACGTGTATTGATATAGAGTTTGATATAGAGCTTGTATCAGTTTTATTAGAAAATGTGAAACGTTATCGTCAGTTGGAACTGATTTGGTCCAAGACAACCTAAACAAACCCAAATGTACTATTGTTTTGGAACAACCGATACTCGTCTCCGACCATCAGTAGTGAAATTGTGGTTCAGTTCTTTGCTGTTTGATGTCAAACATTTCCGTATTACCAGTGACGTAGCCAACTTAGTGTTCATATTTTGCAATTCCATCATCTCATCCCATCGCCATAAACTATTATGCGAACGGAAAATACAAGCTAACATACCGACTTAATATTCCCCTACTAAAGATGCTCAATCGTTAAATATCTGTCAGCTGAATGTTTCCTTTTCAATATTAAACATTGTGTAGAAATGACAAAAGGTACAGTTACAAGAATTGCAGGTCAAATGTGTATGAATTTAAAATAATGTCCTTCGGCAGACGTACTGTTTGTGGTAGATATTTCTAAAACGGTTAATGCTCCGTACTTAGCACGATTAATTATTACACTATATAGACTATTAAATACTAAATATATGTGCTGTTCGTAAAAGTGAAGTTCAAAAGTTCAGAGGTTAGACTTAAATGTTGCCCGAATCCTTATGTAATCACAGTATGATAAAACATCTACGCCAGAATCCTCATGTAATCACAGTATGATAAAACATCTACGCCAGAATCCTCATGTAATCACAGTATGATAAACATCTACGCCAGAATCCTCATATAATCACAGTATGATAAAACATCTACGCCAGAATCCTCATGTAATCACAGTATGATAAAACATCTACGCCAGAATCCTCATGTAAACACAGTATGATAAACATCTACGCCAGAATCCTCATGTAATCACAGTATGATAAACATCTACGCCAGAAGGACAGTCACTGTCACTGAACACCGATTAGACACTGCGCCTTTGGAAACGTTCGAATGAAGAACTTCCATGATTCTTTATTGACATGGTAGACATGCAGAAGTTGAAGGAAGGAAGGAGTGAAGGAAATGTTTTATTTAATTGATGTTTTATGGTGTTGGTCATATGGTTTTAGGACCACGGAGATAATTAGAGCGGAAACCCGATGCCGCCACTATACGGGGTACTCTTTTTGATTAATTAGTAGTAAGGGATCTTTTAAATGTACTATTTCACAGACATGATAGTGATTACCACGGCCTTGTGGAGCATTGACTGGAACGAGAAATAGCCCAATGGACCTACCGCCAGGGATCGATCCTAGACCAACCGCGCATCACGCGAGCGCTTTACCACTGGGCTACGATTCGCCCCAGTAAAGTGCTTTCTAATGGACACTCTTTCCTCACTTTGCGGAGAGGAACAACATCACCTCCCCGTAGATGCTGTGCACCCAAACGGCCTTAACGAGGCCACTCGCGTGGACATATCGATCGGACTTTAAACTTTTAGATCTGCGTTCAAAATTTTATGTCGAAATTACTTCTTTTTTTTTAAATATTATTAAATAGTCCGATCCTCTCTTCTTTCTCTTATTTAATTTTGGACTGTCCTTCTAAAATGCTCCAAATTATATAAATATTCGACCGAGCAGTCAATTCTTTTTTATTTTTGGCTTGTAACCTTTTTATTTTTTTTATCTATTAACTTCTTTACTAATTGCTATTTTCAAAATTCTGCCCAGTGTCTACCCCCCCCCCCCCCCCCCTCCATCCCGAGTCAGGCCACCGATCTTATCGGAGGTCGGACTCGGGATGGGCGTGTACGAAACCCTAGTGGTATATGGACACGTTAAACTAGTTATCATCATCACCAGTAAAGTTGGGTGAGAACAAAAAAGACCAAATAACCGTGTGTTGTTGTTGTTGTTGTTTTGTTTTGTTTTGTTTTGTCGTTGTTTTGTTGTTTTTTTAATGGTGGTTTAAACTTATTTTGGTCACGCTTCCTGGGTCTCTTTCTTCCTCACCGAATTTACTAGGGTCTCCACGAGTACTCGGGGTACGGGCAGAGTCTAGCAAGACAGGACTCGAGTACCCGTACAAGGTGAAATATAATGATAAACTATAATACAATGGACAATGTAGGACAATGATTTCAGCAGTAAATAAAATCACCAATATAAGTTACACAATAATTATATGATCATGCGCCGGTTTCTCTTTTTAAACTGTCTGTCCGTCCGTCAAAAAACTGAACACATCAAAATGCTATTTTACTTTATTCCTTACTTTCATCATTATATAGTGTAAGTGTCGGGTACTTGGGTCCGGGACGAGTTTGACCCTCGAGTACCCGAGTCCAATATGTTGGACTCGTGGAGGCCCTAGAATTTACCTTGTTAAGATGGAGGTAGAGTACAAGTGGCATGGGTCCACCGATGACTCAACCTCTACACCAGTGATAAAAGCACTCGGCTGCATTGTTCAATCGTACTGCGCTGAATCAAGAAGGCAGACAGGGTTAGTTCCCTTAGTGTACATTTTCATCTTCGTGCGCTCGTCAAAGGAATTGCGACCATATTGATAATTATTCTGATTACACAATGCCGGAGCTCTTGAAATATTCGCCATTCTGACCTTCACAGGATAACACCGTTATGTTAAAACAGTAATCAGTGACGTGTTCAACACGTTAAAACAGTATCTAGTGACGTGTTCAACACGTTAAAACAGTATCTAGTGACGTGTTCAACACATACAGACATCGCCACTTGGTTCACCACACGATTAAGCACCACAGTATACACCTCGTAGTGTTTGTTATATGAGAAAATAAATGTCTATCCATCATTCACTGACACCATTATTGTGTTCGTCAACGAGCACCATCTAAAAATATCAGATTCATTCCAGTTATACCTAACTCAGTTACAGAAACCTTTCCAGGATATTTTCATTAAAAATTATTTAAAATATATTGAATCTTACGCCTGAAATTACAATTAGTTGAATAAACCTAATAACTTTCCGGTAATGAAATTTATGAAATTTGTAGTTAATGGTCTTCTCATGCAAATGTTATGCTTTTCAAGTTAGAAAAAAAAAAAAAAAAAAAAAAATACTTTAAATAAAATAAAATAAAATAAAATAAAATAAATAATAATGATAATAATAAAATTAATAAGGCAACAAACATTAAATTAACAAGCACGAGATAAATTATGATTTTTGGTCAACTTGGTTGAAATATATCCAGTCAATACATTTACATACAACATCCGTTATCTTGAAAATGAGCCATGAACTTTCTTCAGTGTATAATGTAAGAAGGTGTAGTGTGCGTGTTTATTGTCTCAGCTTGGTTCATATAATGCATATATATTTTAACCACGTACGTTAACATTGTCACCTATGCCATTTTATTTAGTATAGTACAACCTTTAACAGTTTGGTAATGTTAAATACGTCTACTTTAGGTTGGAACGTGAAGAGTGATTAGACGAGTACATGGTGCTTGTATTATTCATATTAATTTAATCTTTTTTTCTTCTTTTTTTAAGAATGGCCGACATCTTGAATTCAAAATGGTGGACTTATCCACGTGATCTAAAGTGCACGACCAAACTGTTTTCAACAGTGAAAATGAGGGTACATAAAAATGTATACATGCGGTAGTTAAAGGTAGGGTCAACTCAAACAAGAGCCTTATGTGTTGGAAAGATGAATACCCGGACCACCAACACATGCTGACACTTTAACAAATAAAAAACGCGTAATTGTAGAGTTAATAAAAAAACAGCTAACTGAGGGCAGCCATTTTGTTTCGTTTTTGTGACGTCCGGTGGTATAGCTTGGGGGGAAGTGACGTAAGCTCCGTCCATCTTCTATATGCACAGTGTAAACAAACGCTATAATTTACGACAAGGCGCTTCGCTTTCATCAACCTGACTTTTAAAACAACATAAATGACTTGATAGTGTAATAAACTATTTAACTAAATATATTTCAGGTTACATCAATAGAACGAAATGGAGTGATAGTATTTTTCTTTTTTTAAAAATCCAACGAAAAAATTCATAATATCTGGCCTATTGGTAGGGCACGTTCGAGCAAAAACTACCACTCACGATACCCAAGTGATACTTTTCGTTTCTTTGGGACGACGTAATTGGTCAGTTTTGTGATTTTAGATGGGAAAGTCTACTTAATAAAGGGTTTTACAGAATTACTTACAATAATAAAGCAGGGCGGTTGGTAATGTCCATACCTGTCATGGACAGATGAGCCGTAAAACCCTATGACCTGACCTGACCTAATGTCCATTACGACTTGAGGTGTATTTATAAAAGAGGCACGTCTTTTTAGTGTGTCTAGACACAGTGTCTGGGGACTGTCTGAATATACACCTGCCAATCAGGAACCACAGAAAGGCCACGGAAAGAAAAGACCAATTAACCAAGAAAACACTTCGATTATTGTTTCAGTATGTGGGTTAATTTATGTACGAAACATAATACAGTTATTTCAACACTTTGACAATGGTGGTTTATTTTGTATTGAAAAATATATATAATTGGTGCTGGCTTATTAGGATGGATATAATTACAGAACATTGCGATGCATCTGCAAAAATCAGGTATTGTTTGTTTCTTCATTTCGAAGACTAATTCCTGACGTGACGCGTTAAGTATTACGTAACCACCAGCTCGCCAGAGGGCGTATTCACTGGGATGGTACAAAATGGCTGCGCCCGTTATATATAATAGCCGCAAATTTAAGCGTTTTATTAATTAACTATACGATTATACTTGTTGATATTAAGCAATAATGTGCGTTATATATCGATGAATATACATATCAGGCCAAATACCTTAATTGTCCCCTCCTTTAAGATCCTTGAATATTTAGAAAAAACAAACATTATACAAACTATTTTATGTGCATATAAATGATTTATTTTGAAATTTATGTGACCTAATTTTTTTTAAAAAGGTAATTAAAATAAGCATATTTCTACTTCAATATATACATAATTACTAATGTAATGCAAAAAACAACAACAACAAAACAACAACAACAACAACAAACTATTTCTCCATACTTATTGTATAAAACAAGACTTAGCGTCACAGTTTGGGATGTAGTCGATTCGTCCACTGAAAATTCGTCCACTGAGGAACTCGAGACGATTCGTCCACTCAAAAAATCAGTTCCAGACGATTCGTCCACTGGGTTTTTATTTCCCCAGTACATTTCGTCCACGGACTAAATAATGTGTACTACATGTATATACGTGGGGGCTAAATAAATTATTAAATATATTTTACCCCGTATTTTTTTTGCTGTGTCATAAATTTACAAAGGTGAAAATAAATTATATTGCATTAGATTACGCTTGGTAGATGTTTTTGTAACAATGCTCTGCAGACATAATTCTTTGGCGTTTCTATTTATTCGGTTATTGTTTGTTTGTTTGTTTCTATAATGTACGCCTTTCACGCTACATGTCGTAGGATGTTTTTAGTACAATATGCCCAGTAAAGATAATCTTTAGCCCTTCCCTTTCAACTTGTTTGGTTTCTGTTTGCTTTACCAATTAAGTGTACAGGTGTCCTCTATTGTGATATTGTAAAGTAATTAGCTTAAGCTTGTTTCACCAAGTTGGATCCAGTAGCGCCTAAAACAACATTTAATTAAATTGGAATTGAAGACAACGAGTTTTTATTGTATTTCGAGGTTATTAGGCATATGGGGATAACATGTGACGAGGGAGGGTACAGTGGATAGAATTTACGCCATTGAAGGAGAACATGACGTGGTAATACAGTCTTCCGACTCGTGACATGTGAGATAATGTACGAGCGAGTGGACGAATCGTCCGCATGATAATAAATACAAACAGTTAATAAAAACTGGATATTAATGTTGAATTCTAACTCTATTTTACTTTTTTGGTTATAGTATACGACAAAATAATGTTAAGAAACGATTACAATGTCAAAGAAATAACTATTAATATGTTTTTAAAAAATGCAGTCATCGAGTGGACGAATTGTCCGAGGTGAGTGGACGAACCGTCTGGAAAGCCACAGTTTGAACATGGTGTAACATATTATTGCAATCCGTTTTGAAAGAGTATCTTTAGTTTTCATGCTTACTATTGACATTACTAATGATATTTTGAATTTTAAAAAGTATATCTTTTGAAGACATATAAAACCTTCTCTCATTTTTTTGCACGATAGTTTCATGTGGCCCCCTGACTAATACATTTACATTAACCTGATGGCAGTGCTCCAGTGGTGTCGTTAAACAAAATATATCAGAATATCTGAAGCGTGTTCAGGAGGACGACCGAACGCGGTCCCTAGCTAGACTGGCTTTGTGCCTTACTTTAATGTAATATTATAGAAAATGATGGTACCAGTCGAATTGTTCGCGAGCGCTGAACACGCTACTGGCTTTGATTGAAAAGTCTTTGGCACGTGTATCGCGTGTTATGACGTAGCTGGGGAAATATATTACAGATGATAGTGAGTGGTTTTTCGACCGGGTCAACCAGCGCCTGCCATGCCGAGACTCCTACGACAACTTCGTGAATTAAACGTTCGGAATCGAGATCCGAATGAAGTTAATTATCACGTTTCGGTAAGTAGGCCTACTCCGTTGTAAGTCACACAGAATTGTGATACCTAACATACATTAATGGGAAGACCGGCCCGTAGAAACGATATGTAGAGGGGGGGGGGGGGGGGGGGCGCACAACATCTTGGCAAGTCGTCCTTATGTTCCCCCTAACAATTTTAAAAAATATTTGTTAGAATTAGTTTAAGGTTAGCGATATATTTCGTAATCCAGGAGAGCCGTACTTGAACCGTTCACCGTATTTCTGAATTTCAGATCCAGTTCGAGGATGTGATCGTATGTCCAGGAGAGCCGTACTTGAACCGTTCACCTTATTTTTGAATTTCAGATCCAGTTCGAGGATGTGATCGTATGTCCAGGAGTGCCGTAGTTTTGAGGGGAACCGTTCACCTTATTTTTGAACCTTCTGTTACCAGTTCGTTGCTTGTGATCGCTGACGCCTGCTGTGGGGTGTGCTGCACGCAGTATTTGGGGGTCTGGACTGGCATTCTTTTCTTCTGGTACACCTGCTGTTACGTTGTTGCTTCCGGTGCTTCAGGCTGACTGAAAACTGTGGGGTTTACAGTATGCTGCTCATTGCATTCTGGGCCGTCCGACTGGCCTTTTCTTTTCCTTCTGGGAAATCTATTACGTGACGCCAAACTTCAAGTGCATGGAGGTGACATTTGGGAAAACAATGAAAGTTTACAGTATGTATGTTCATTGCATTCTCGACCCGATTTGTGAAGCCTTTTCTCTCTTCTTTCGGGAATTTGCAAAGTAAGTACATGTATTTTAATAGCGACTGTTTCAGTTGTTTGAATCTGTGCATACATTCGTATCATGTAACAAAGTAAGTACATGTATTCTAATAGCGACTGTTTCAGTTGCTTGAATCTGTGCATACATTCGTATCATGTAACAAAGTAAGTACATGTATTCTAATAGCGACTGTTTCAGTTGCTTGAATCTGTGCATACATTCGTATCATGTAACAAAGTAAGTACATGTATTCTAATAGCGACTGTTTCAGTTGCTTGAATCTGTGCATACATTCGTATCATGTAACAAAGTAAGTACATGTATTCTAATAGCGACTGTTTCAGTTGCTTGAATCTGTGTATACATTCGTATCATGTAACAAAGTAAGTACATGTATTCTAATAGCGACTGTTTCAGTTGCTTGAATCTGTGTATACATTCGTATCATGTAACAAAGTAAGTACATGTATTCTAATAGCGACTGTTTCAGTTGCTTGAATCTGTGCATACATTCGTATCATGTAACAAAGTAAGTACATGTATTCTAATAGCGACTGTTTCAGTTGTTTGAATCTGTGTATACATTCGTATCACGTAACAGGTGCAGCGGAGCTTGAGAGGGGAGGGGCTGGGGGCCCCATTAATTCTGAATCAAAAATATTATTGGTATTAAACCTTAAAGGGACACTCCTGAGTTTGCTGCATTTTTAAAGATGTTATTGACTAACAGAGACTTTTTGACGACTGTAATTACATATTAAATATATTTTTCTGCATACAATATTAGTGGCTGTATATTAAATGTGTTTCTGATCGTTCTAATATTTTTTTCGTACGTACGAAATTATTTGATGACAAAATCCAATCTGGGCTTCTTACAAATGTTTAGACGACCAGAAACACACTGAATATACAGACTGATATTCTAAACAAGAAAACATATTTAATATGTAAGTTTAATCGTAGAAATATTTTATTAGTCGGAAACATCTTACAATGCAGCAAACTCAGGAATGTCCCTTTAAGACAGAGATGGATTTTACTTGTAGAATGCAGGAAGTTGCATTTCAGGATATCTAGTTTTCGAAATTTTACGAGGGAGCATACCCCCAAACCCCACTAAAAACTTTGCTTTGAACCCTCGATTCCAGTCGGCTGCCAGATTGGCAATGTCTACTTGCTTCCGCTGTGCCTGAGAAGTTGGATGTTCTATGAGTGTGAGTTCGAATCTGATGTTCAAGTTCAAGTTCTTTATTGCGTTAAGTTTTCCAACTTATCAGCATTATAACAATGAAATACAATATTATGTACAATAGTGCGGAACAATGGTGGAGAATGACTTACATAAATACATACACATATACCGATAAAACAATCCATATATATATATATATATATATATATATATATATATATATATATATATATATATATATAAACAATCGGCAATATGGGTTACACAAATATAGATATATTAAGTTGTTTGTAGTAATAGCATATCCCTCATTTTGTTCGCCTGTATTAAGTATTTGCCAAGGTTATTTATCTCCTTATTGTTTGTAGTTGACAATAGCTGTATTAGTTTAAAAACACTGGGGTTCTTGGAGTAGTATTTCTTAATACATCTATTTCTTAAAGTTTCGTATCGTGGACACTGAAGAATAAAATGAAACTCATCCTCAATCTCATTAATATATGTAAACACATTAAAGTTAACAAGTTTGATTTCACAAAACATGACGCTGAATGCTTTTTTTTTTTGGGGGGGGGGTGTGTGTTACACAACACTTGCCACATGGGTTAACTAGGCTATATCCAATTAATGCCTTGCTGTAATATTCACTTGAAATACGAAACATTGCTGCTGTTCCACCCATCTGGTTTCTTCTATCTATGACAGGAAGTGCGTTATCAGTTATTGTGTGCGACTCGCAATATAATATCAAACACAGCTAGGGTCGAATATACAATGACTGTTTATGTCTTACACGTGTGTATCACTGTAATTATATACGTGCATTTACAATGCTTAAATACCTACGTTTAAGTAAAAGAGGCTTCGAAAATTAGGCTCATAGTGGGTTACTTTAGCTGATTTTTGGTACTTTTTTTTATAGTATAGGGGTTACGATGAGCTAACGTTTTTCGTTTTGTGATTTATAAATGATTGTTTCGTAGACATAATTCAAATATATACCAACAATATATTAAGTGAGATGTGATGACTTTGATGCTGGTATATTAAATGTCTTATACTAGTAGGCCTAAGTTGTTTTTGCGTTTTATTTATTGAACGAATTTATTGTGCGCAGCAATTTCCACAACGTAACCGTGTAGTGCACAATCAAGTGGTGTGCCCTTGCGCTCGCGCATGCACACACACATGTAACGCTACTAAACCACTCACGGCATGCACACACACCGCACGCATACATACACACGCATACATACACACGCATTCACACGCAAACACTACTTACACTTATAGGACTGTTTACACTTACAGATCATGGCTGACCACTATTGCAGCCCCAGCGTTAAGACATTCCGCTAAAACGTCGTAGTTCGGGTCCAGATTCATAGACGCTTTCTAACTTAGTTGGTTACTAGATGATAGCAAGCTTCTAAATGTATAGTTCACTGCTACACAGAAGCTTTCTAACTTAGTTGGTTACTAGATGATAGCAAGCTTCTAAATGTCTAGTTCACTGCTACACAGAAGCTTTCTAACTTAGTTGGTTACTAGATGATAGCAAGCTTTTAAATGTCTAGTTCACTGCTACACAGAAGCTTTCTAACTTAGTTGGTTACTAGATGATAGCAAGCTTTTAAATGTCTAGTTCACTGCTACACAGAAGCTTTCTAACTTAGTTGGTTACTAGATGATAGCAAGCTTCTAAATGTCTAGTTCACTGCTACACAGAAGCTTTCTAACTTAGTTGGTTACTAGATGATAGCAAGCTTTTAAATGTCTAGTTCACTGCTACACAGAAGCTTTCTAACTTAGTTGGTTACTAGATGATAGCAAGCTTTTAAATGTCTAATTCACTGCTACACAGAAAGTAACTAAACTGTAATTCATAATGCTGTTGACAACTAGGCACGTTGGCACGCACCCAATCCATTGCCAACATATTGTAAGCTTCTTACAGACAAATATCAATTTCAAAGTAAATGCTTTGGCACATATTGATAGATGTTGAACATTTAATTATTAAGCATACTCGGGGGCGGCGCAGATGGTACAGGCAGTACGGACATGGGCGTACCACACACGCACGTGCGTGCGTGCGTGTGTGCATGCGTGTGTGTGTATTATATTTGTTGTATGTGTGAAGTCTTCTTCACGGTTGAATTTGAAAGGAGTCTGGCAACCTCGAGCCTTACCACTATTTTTTTTGTTTACACTGCCACCCCTGATACTACGCGGAAACCTCATTCGCGGTCGGTCTAGCGTCTATCCCCAGCCACTGCTCCACGACAGATGTACCAAGAGTCGTGATATATACTATTCTGCCTGTAGATATGTGCAGATACTAAATACATGTATAATATCAGTAGTTCAAATCCCAATGCTGGGTCGTACTTTCATTCGTCACTCATATATATATATATATATATATATATATATATATATATATATATATATATATATATATATATATATAACCCTGGAGTGGGACGTACCAAGAGGTAAAGCACTCGTCTTATGCGCGGTCGGTCTGGGATCGATCCCCGTCGGTGGGCCCATTTGGGCTATTTATCGTTTCAGCCAGTGTATCATGACTGGTATCTCAGTGGTATGCGCTGTCCTGTCTGTGGGATGGTGCATATAATACAAAATCCCTTGCTACTAATGAAAAATGTAGCGAATTTTCTCTCTAAGACTGTCCAGAAATGCCTAATGTTTAACATCCAATAGCCGATTATTAATAAATCAATGTGTTCTACTGGTACCATTAAACAAAATAAACTGTATCTGCAATAACTGATCCCAGATAATGCTATCCGATATATCGGGTTGCTATCCGATATATCGGGTTGCTCAGAAATCCTGTTTTTCACAGGAGGCAAGTAGTTGTAAGTATTTAAAATATGCTACGGTGTTAAAGTTTGTTTTGTTTAATGACACCACTAGAGCATGCTGATTAAATCATTTGGTAATTCTGACACGTAGTCATCAGTGGAAACCAGCTATATTTTTCCTAATTCAGCATAGATTTTTTATATGCACTTTTCAACAGACAGGAAAGCACATACCACGCCCTTTGGCCAGTTGTGGATCCACCAATGTGGTTCGATCCTGTGACGCAAGCATCTCAAGTGAGCACTCAACCGACTGAGTTAAACCCGCTCCGCTGAGGTGTTGTTAAAACAAACATGTTAGTTTCCTGTTTATGCTTACGAATAGTCTTGTGTATCATTCTTTTGAAATAACATACGATTGATTGTTTATCACATTTTTCTTTTTCAGTGATGATAAAATCAGTGTCCACGTAGAACAATGTCAACAAGTTTGATTTCCAGACTTGTTTGATTACGGATGTCGTGGGAGAAATTCTGGGATTGTCCATGAGACAAACATTACAAAGGAAACCGAATCACTCCTGCATCATTTATCATTCCACGGCTTACTTGGAGTACCACTTGGAGAAGCTTGTGTCGAGAAATTTCGGTCTTCTCCAATTCTCTACAACACGTCACAGTTACTTCGTTAACACTGATTAAAACAGTGTACCGGGGGTGTATATGACTCAGTTTGGCAAACGTCTTGTTTTACAAACAAATAGATGGTTTACCTACTGACATCGGCATTCTGTAAACAGCTTTGTGACAGAAATGTTAAGTTTGGAATATAATGTTACGTTATGAATTAATAAATTGTGAAAGTTTTAGATGTAATTAATTGTTTATTCTCTATCCATGTTAATCTGACACCTTTCCAGCAGTAATCTAAAGCACGCTAGAACACGCGACTCAACTGGACGGTCGCGTCGCGTCGTCTGTGATTTACAAATGTAGGCTTAAGACTAATTTTAAGATGTAAGGGACTTAAAACATTTTACCACAAATAAGTAATACTCATATGATTGTATTGCTTTTGCAGTACTCCCTAAATGCTTGTTTTTACTAGTATACATCGTACATTTATATATAAAATACACACATACACACACACAGAGAGAGAGAGAGAGAGAGAGAGAGAGAGAGAGAGAGACAGAGGGGAGACAGACATGTTTATACTAGTAGGCTACATACTAATTCGCTGCAATAATTTCTTTTACAAATATGAGATTACCATTCTGATTCTATACAGACTTGATTAGGTAACACAGTGAATTACTTAACCTACCACTGAATGGCCAGTTAACGGGGTTTATCCTGCACGGAAATCCGATTTCATATAACCAACAGGTGTTTACGAAAAACCCGTCGCTAAGGTTTCTGTATTTACTAGTATACTTTAGCATCGTACCGCACGGCGTTAGTTCTAGACCACCGTCCCGCCTCACGTCAGCAACTGTCAACTCTGCAATTTGCCTTAAACTTTCAAGATGGCCGACATCGACTTGGTAAACAGGGATCCCAACAACATCAATGATCACATTAAGGTAATCTTTACAAACATATAAAAGAATACATATATATTAGGGCTGAGCCATAACGTATAGGCCTAAACATTGACTTGAGAAGCCGTGTGTGTGTGTGTGGAATAGGGAGGGGAGGGGAGGCGGGGGGGGGGGGGGGGGGGCTCGTCCAAACGTTTCATTTGGAATGTTAATAATTTTGGAACATCCTTTGTGTATTGCGTTTAATCTAATTCACTTTAGGTGAAGAGATCAATGGTCGAGATAGTTTTTACTTTTAACATTTTCCAAACGATCTCTCATTTACACACACATTCTCTCTCTCTCTCTCTCTCTCTCTCTCTCTCTCTCTCTCTCTCTCTCTCTCTCTCTCTCTCTCTCTCTCTCTCTCTCTCTCTCTGATCTCCACAGATGTTGGTTGTTATTTATGTAAATATGGGTGGAATTAATAAATGTTTTATTTATTTATAACAAATAAATGAAAATAGCAAAATATGGCACTTGTAACTATGATACAGCACCTTTAAGATTTTCTCATTTCAACTAGAACCTCACAACATTATATTAATTAAAGCCATTGTATGTACTAATTATTATTATTATTATTTTGAATTGTGGATGTGAAAGAACCCTTTGTTGCATTCTATTAAAGTAGCTTGTGTGTGTGGGGGGGGATTTTCTTTTACTAACTAGACCATGTGCTTCAATAACCTGTTATGGACATCTTATAGCCGTAGTTTAAAAATGAATGAATGAATAAATGAATGAATGTTTAACGAAAGAAAGAAAAGAAATGTTTTATTTAACGACACACTCAACACATTTTATTTACGGTTATATAGCGTCAGATTTTGAGAGGAAACCCGCTGTCGCCACTACATGGGCTACTCTTTCCGATTAGCAGCAAGGGATCTTTTATTTGCGCTTCCCACAGGCAGGATAGCACAAACCATGGCCTTTGTTGAACCAGTTATGGATCATTGGTCGGTGCAAGTTGTTTACACCTACCCATTGAGCCTTGCGGAGCACTCACTCAGGGTTTGGAGTCGGTATCTAGATTAAAAATCCCATGACTCGACTAGGATCCGAACCCAGTACCTACCAGCCTGTAGACCGATGGCCTAACCACGACGCCACCGAGGCCGGTGAATGTTTAACGACACCCCAGCACAAAAATACACATTGGCTATTCGGTGTTATAAAAACTAGTTTAAAAATGTCTCAATGTATTCTTTAAAAAAAAACAAAAAAAAACCCCACATTCCTTTGCATGTGTTCTTCTACGACAGGTTGCGTTCGAGGACGTGCTGGCTGAGCCCGAGGCGGCCCACAGCAACAACTGTGTTTGGACCAACTCCTACAAGTGCTTCAACTGCTGGAAGACTCTGTGCTACACGATCAGCACCTTGATGTGCGGGATCTGCATCGCCGCCGAGTGGGGCTGCGAGTTCGCCTCCATCGCCTTCTACCACGTGTGGGTGATCACGCCCTGCTTCAAGGTCCTCGAGCTCAACTGCGGCATCTGCCAGAAGCTCTACGGACTCTGTATCCACTGCTGTCTCGACCCGTGCTGCGAGGCGTTTGGACTTCTCTTTTCAGCCTTTAAGAAAGACTGTTGACAGAGACGCTAGAGGCAGCAACAGTAATAAATAAACTGTAATAGATAGGGCTAGCTATTTATACATGCATGTATTTATTTCTAAAATTAAATCACACGCCTCTATCCTTTGTGCCCCTATAAAGGAAAGAGAAAAGAAGTACAGTAAATAATTTATTAGCACTGATTTTAAACATTTATTCCATTTGTACAATAAATAAAATATTTGGTAACAATCAAGAGTTACGTTTATATATTATGTTTATCAAACATGGGGCTGTAATCGGAAATTAAACTAGGTCAAGCATATATCAATATATAACCTTGACCGTACAACAGTATGTTCCCTCCCTGGTCCTCTGTGTTAAAGGGACATTCTCGAGTTTACTGCATTGTAAGATGTTTCCGACTAATAAAATATTTCTACGATTAAACTTGCATATTAAATATATTTTCTTGTTTAGAATATCAATGTGTTTCTGGTCGTCTTAATATTTGTAAGAAGCCCAAACTGGATTTTGTCTTCAAATTTTCGTACGTACGAACAAATCTTTTTTAGGAAATAAAATGAAATTTAACCTAGTACAAATATTAGAACAATCAGAAACACATTTAATATACATCCACTAATAATTTATGCAGAAAAAATATATTTAATATGTAATTACAGTCGTCAAAAAGTATCTTGTTAGTCGATAACATCAGAAACATTGCAGCAAACTCAGGAATGTCCCTTTTAAAGTATTGTCTAATTCGCGTATTCCTGTTGTCTGTCTCTCTCTCTCTCTCTCTCTCTCTCTCTCTCTCTCTCTCTCTCTCTCTCTCTCTCTCTCTCTCTCTCTAAATATATACCAAATAGCATCTCGACAGGTCAAAGTTCAAAATGCTTTAAAACTTTAAATGTCGCATTAAATAGCGCCACGCCCGTCATTGGTGAGATTTGTGACAGGACTTGTCACAGAATGTTTCATCTGAGCACAAAATGTAACTAGTATCAATGTGTCCGTTACTAATGTGCTTTACAAATTTGCGGGATCCTACTAAAAGTTAGGATGACAATTTTTGTGCGGTACTACCAGTAATTCAGGTGAAACTGTTTACCTATACAATTTGATGGTCATTTGTTACGAAACTTTATTTACACAGAAAAAAATGTTCTTGTAAAAAAATGTTGTGGGAGTTTGTTTGGATTTTATATGACTCTTTAACCTTATTCATCGCATAATTATAATGATCGAGACGTAACCCAGTGGTAAAACGCTCGCCTGATGCGCGGTCGATCAGTGGGTCCATTGGTATATTTCTCGTTTCAGTCAGTGTACCATGACTGGCATATGAAAGGCCGTGGTATGTGTTATCCTGTCTGTGGAGTGATGCATATAAAATATCCTTGCTACTAATGAAAACGTGACAGGTTTCCTCTCTGAGACTGTTGGAACTACCAAATGTTTGACATCCGATAGCAGATGATTAATAAAGCAATGCGCTCTAGTGGTGTCGTTAAACAAACATTTTTTTTTCATAGAATTATATGTCAATTCATCAGTTCACTTTTGACTATATTGTCGTCTATGAGATTTGATTTGATATACACCCTATAGTGGGACCCTAACCCATTGCCTATATCTATGGTGTTTTCTAGTAGTTTAGCATGTGTGTTTTTGCAATAAGTCTTTTGGAATGGATCATGCAATAAAATTATGTCGGGTTAAACCATTGGACTTGGTTCGCATTCCATTAGTGACGTTCAACGAATCAGTGATATGAGAGATGTCAGTCGCCATGCCGACGTCTCTCTCACTAACCAACCATTAACACCCTTCACGACGGACAGCCCAGACTGCTGAGGCGTGCTTGAATATAAACACTAAATTGCGATGATTTTGGCTTTACTAAATGTAGTATATCCAGGAAAAATGTATAGTGTTTCCCTGAAAACTATATTTTTATAGTTTGGAGCATTTTAGAGTGTTTACTACCAAATCGAATCCCATAGGCGACAATAGTAACATAGGTTTATGTGGTTAAAACTCCTACCTGCAGCGTACCAATCGACATAAACACCACGGATATAAATACTACCACCCCTCACCCTTAAAATGAATCGGACAAAAATGGGGGTCAAGCTGCTCATTTCAGAGATAACGTCTATGATTACCCTAGCTCCGCACAAAATTTGATTCATTCATTTCAACATATTTTCATGCTTATATTCAATTAAGGTTCAAGCACGCTGTCTTGGGCACACACCTCAGCTATCTGGGCTGTCTGTCCAGGACAGTGGGTTAGTTGTTAGTTGGTTAGTGGTTAGAGAGAGAGAAGAGGGTGTAGTGGCCTTACACCTACCCATTGAGCCCTTAAGAACTCGCTCTGGGTTGGAGCCGGTACCGGGCTATGAACCCTGTACCTACCAGCCTGTAATCCGATAGCTTAACCACTGCGCCACCGAGGCCGGTCAAAATTTGATCCGATCCGAAAATGTGTTACATGCTCATGTACCACGAGGGTTTCGAGCATGTCCACCCGGGGTTCGGTCTCTGGAGGCCAGGGGCCCAACTCGGGGCAGAAATTTAATTGGGACAATTTTGACTTTATCCAAAAAAGGAGAGGATTTGCGTCATGACCAAACTAAATAAAATAATTATTAATTTCTTTATATAGTTTTGGACGCCTTTTAAGTCGGGCGTTTCTAAATTGAAAAGAAATTAACAAAGCTCTTTGGTATTTAGCCCTAGGAGTTGGTTAGGAGGTTCTCCACTAGGAGATTGGGATACCCGCCACAGGAAGTTTATTTAATGGATGGGGAAGAAATATAGGAGGGGCATCAATCATATTGAAGCTTCAGTGTGACCGAAGCATGGGGGGGGGGGGGGGGGGGGGGCGGACAGACCTAACTCCCCTACGGCCGAAACCGCCTACGCCCTACGGCACCTAACCTATTTCCGGTGGAATACCCCCCACCCAAAGCCCCCCCCCCTCAGCCAATCCAACCGTCGTGCCCGCCAATCCCGATGCCCCCCAGTGTTACAAAATTTGAGTACTTTTTTACATGACACTACCAACGCCAACTTACGTTTTTCTTAAGATCGACAGCAGCTGTAGTTTTTTAACTTGTTTAACTAGTTTAACTTTGTCTTAAATGACTTGTTGAATGAGGCCCTGATTTAGAGTGACCCAATTAAGCTTCCCCATAGGGTGACCTCACCTGACCCAATTTTCACAAAGAAAAGTTTCAGTTTTATGTTTGTTTCAGTAAAGATTAAGGTTTTATTTGAAGTTGATTTCAAAGCTTTTTAATCGATACAATTTGAATGAGATTATGAAAAAATTAATTTTTGACTCAACTTGCCCGGCTATCCATTAAGTAAATTATAAGGCCTAACTATTAACAATTCTAGACACTGTCCTCGCTGGTGTCGTGGTTAAGCCATCTAACAAACGATGGCAGGTACTGAGTTCACAGCCCGGTACCGGCTCCCACCCAGAGCACTACACCCTCTTTTCTCTCACTAACCACTAACACTAAACCACCGTTTATCTGGACAGCCAGGTAGCTGAGGTATGTGCCCAAGACAGCGTGCTGGAAACTTAATTGGATATAAACACAAAAATAAATTGAAAAAAAACCCCACAAACAACTACATCTGAGGTTTTGTTTGTTTGGTTGGTTTTTGGTGGGTTCTGTTTTTTGCAGAACGTTTTTCTACATTAGAGGATCAAATATTCGTTACCATAAAATATGAAGGGATCAACTTCCGATTTAACTTGTAACACGTTCGCTATTGAGAGAAATGTGGCTGTAAGGAAGGAAGAGCTGTTATGTACCTTTCTAAATGAAACTCCAGATAAATAAATTTTGGGTATGACTCGTTTATTATGTAAACGAAAATCACTCAATCTCTCTCTCTCTCTCTCTCTCTCTCTCTCTCTCTCTCTCTCTCTCTCTCTCTCTCTCTCTCCCTCTCTCTCTCTCTCTCTCTCTCTCTCTCTCTCTCTCTCTCTCTCTCTCTCTCTCTCTCTCTCTCTATATATATATATATATATATGAATAATACAAAGAAAAGGGCACATTTGAAAACATAAATGTGGAAATGTAAAGAATTGTTTTTATACAGTCAGGGGCGAGACGTAGCCCAGTGGTAAAGCGGCGCTAGCTTGATGCGTGGTTGGTTTGGGATCGAACCCCGACAGTGGGCCCATTGGGCTATTTCTCGCTCCAGCCAGCGCACCACGACTGGTGTAACAAAGGCCGTGGTATGTGCTATCCTGTCTATGCGATGGTGCATATAAAAGACTCATTGCTGCTAATCGAAAAGAGTAGCCCATGAAGTGGCGACAGCGGGTTTCCTCACTCAATATCTGTGTGGTCCTTAACCATAATATGTCCGACGCCATATAACCGTAAGTAAAATGTGTTGAGTGCGTCGTTAAATAAACCATTTCTTTCCTTCCTTATACAGACATGTAAGGAATTTAAGTGAATGAAGGCACGTTTTGTACATGGACAAACGTATATTTTAGATGATCTGATAATGAATAGGACTATGCTACTTGTACTAAGGTAGAGAATCTCGAAAGTTCTGCCTGTCTGTGTGAAACTATTTTGTAACATGCCTGCCCAATTATTATTCCCAACTATAGGAGGGGTGGGGTGGGGGGCGGTGGGAAATGTCCAAGTCAGTTTACTGGTAAAATCTGGACTGTATTTCTATTTTTGTTTATAACAGTTAAGGATTAAATTTGAGGGGCATTTTGTTAAGAAATGTATTTCGTCTTCTACATCCTGATTACACAGACGGCATAATCTGTATTTTCTCTCAGCGTTCCTATAGTGTCCCGTTTCTATTTCTAGTCATAAGCGTACGAGACGGGGAGTGGGTGGGGGGTGGTGGCAACTGCCCCTCTAGTGCTGGAGGAAAGCTTCGGGCAAAAACTACAGAAATGTTAGGTCAATATGTGCTAACCTAAAAACGTTTTACCATTTGTTTTTATCATACTACCCGTAAAATTAGTTGTAATCTATGTAAAAATCCCTGATGCGCGGTCGGTCTGGGATCGATCCCCGTCGGTGGACCTATTAGGCTATTTCTCGCTCCAGCCAGTGCATCACGACTGGTATATCAAAGGCCGTGGTATGTGTTATCCTGTCTGTGGGATGGTGCATGTAAACGATCCCTTGCTGCTAATCGAAAAAAGTAGCCCATGAAGTTGCGACAGTGGGTTTCCTCTCTCAATATCTGTGTGGTCCTTAACCATATGTCCGACGCCATATAACCGTAAATAAAATGTGTTGAGTGCGTCCTTAAATAAAACATTTTCTTCCTTCAAACCAGTTCAGACACTTCCAAGTGGAGGCTTTCTACTGCACAGTAAACGGTCAGTGTGTATGGGCGGGGGATGAGGTTGGGAACGTGTTTGACGATATATTTATACATGTATATAATTTGCATCACCGGCCTCGGTGGCGCAGTGGTTAAGCCATCGGACTACAGGCTGGTAGGTACTGGGTTCGGATCCCAGTCGAGGCATGGGATTTTTAATCCAGATACCGACTCCAAACCCTGAGTGAGTGATCCATAACTGGTTCAACAAAGGCCATGGTTTATGCTATCCTGCCTGTGGGAAGCGCAAATAAAAGATCTCTTGCTGCCTATCGCAAAAGACAGCGGGTTTCCTCTATAAAAAAAAAGGGTCAGAATGACCATATGTTTGACGTCCAATAGCCGATGATAAGATTAAAAATCAATATGCTCTAGTGGCGTCGTTAAATGAAACAAACTTCACTTTTTAATTTGCATCATATTATTTACATTAATGACAACAGGACAGTAGCCAGAGGCCTCGTCGTAAGATTCGCTTTACGTCATAGGTATATATTCCTCCAGTACTTCAAAGCATTGCCTCTATCTCAAATAAGTATTTTGTGCGTGGACGAAATATGCGGTAAATTAATGTAGGGGAAAATCTAGTAGACGAAGTGTCCAGAAGTAATTTTTGGTCGTTGACGAATTGTACAGGACGAATCGGCCGTATACCGGTTACTAGTATGTGTTGTGAGATTTGAGAACGGGAACACGTTAACGAACACGTTCTTGCCTGTTCGACACGTTTAGGAACGTGTTCCATACACCAGAACAGTATTTCGAGTATACTCTACAAGTTCAAGTTCAAGTTCAAGTTGTTTAACGTACACATTCAGAGCAAGCTGTTATAGCGCACGTACGCCTGTCATGGACAGGAAATACTATCTATAGTCCGTCCCATCCTTCTACAAAATAAATAACTAAATAATAAAATAAAATAAATAAATAATTAAAAAATAAATAATTTCAGTGTGGTTTGACGTAAGAAGAAAAGTAAGTGTTTTGGAAATAACTTTTTTTAAAACTATTTTGTGTCCAATTTAGAAAACAATTGGCTCAAAAATAAATACTAGTATAACGTGTAGTAAATTCCATTGTAGGCCTATCAAAAAGGCGTTCCCAGTGGGAAGGACTATAGAACAAAATTTACTATGTAGAACAATTTTTTCTTAATTATAGAATGAAAATGTGCGTTGTATTTGGTAACGAAACTTTTATATCTGAGAAACTACTTTCGATATAAAATGTAAAAGGTGTGTTCGTTTCATAGTTAGTGCTAATTTTAGATATACTCGTAGACTGGTTTTGAGTTCTTAAACATTTGAGGCGTAATCAACGAAGAGCTGGTCAAAAGCACCTTGGTTGTAAAATGGCGAGCAGGTTGGGTAGTTTGTTTGTTCGTAGATTCGCTGCTGCTGCTGAAGGTGGAGGCGATCATGGTATGTTGTAATGTATCTCTTTTAATACACAGTCAACGAAGTGTAAACATATTGCGTGAACGTCAAAACAGATTGTATAAAACTACCAGTGTGCGTTGTCACGTACGCACATGATTCGTGTTATTAAAATTATCATTTGTTTTTGTTTTGGCTATGTAAATATTTGAGAATAGTATTGGTCGGGTACAGGTTTTAGATAATTATTATTCGAAACTTAATGTGCAGTAGTGAAATATAGCCAGTAAATATTCAAATATTGAAAATAATAATTCAGGAAAGTTGTTCGACACAACTTTGACCTTGGGCCTTGGCGACTTACTATGGTAGTATGGCAGTTTCTCCGCTATATCCAAATGCACACTTTTTCTACACACACACAAAAACAAGGATCAGTCTGCACACTGGACATCAAAGGAAACAAGCCGCGTTGTGTACCAAAAAAACAAAAACTGACGAAACATTTACGACAGTTACCGTAACGTAATTTAACTATTTTTAACAGCCTCTATTTTGTGTCATACCTGTATCCATTTGTATCATGTGTTTTTTTTTTTTTGCGGATTCGGCGATCTCTGATTGAAAACCCCCCACTTAGTTGGTGCCACAGTGTTCTACGCTCGGTTTTATAACTTACTCTCCTTTGGCTAGTGGACAAAAACATTTTACTCACCAAGCTTAAAATGTCACTAGGCTGACTAGCCAGTCTACTCTTTTTGTATCATTTATGCATGTGTTGTAAACATAACATTATACATGACTTATGCTGCTGGATTAAATAAATAGCTTGAAACAGTGTTTAGTTTTCACTCGGTCATGAATTTGAAATGAGGACCATTTCAGAATTGATCGCATGAGGGAGGTGGGAGGGACTGTAATTATAATTCTATGCCTCATATGACTGCTATTTTTTTCCTACGTATCCTACCGTTTAACTAAAATATTATTTTGTGGGTGGTGTGTATACAAAACAAAAACTGTCTCCCCTCATTTGATTTATGCCAGCAACATGCTTGCACATTTTTCTACAATAGGTATAGTGCATTGTGTCAGTATTATCATCATGTTGAAGCCACAGAAACTGAAAGCAAAGTTTCATTAAATTTTCTACGTTTTTTGGCTGGCTCTGTTTTGGTTTCAGCTGCAGATTTCTCAGATTTACCTAAATTCATTTGACTTTTCAGTACTTGTTTCGCCAGTTTCGTCTTCTTGATTAGCGTTTGAAGTTTTAGATTTTTGTTTTCCTAAAGAATTGCAATATTTTAACATTTTGCCACTTTGAAAGTTTTCACTGTGCTTCTACATGGTGGGCGGAAACAGCGCATACAGCAAGAAAAACAAAACACCCCGCTAACGGGCTGCATTCGATTTGAACGAGTGTAGCAACATGCGTAATGGGTTAGCAGATCAAACGCAACACTTGTGTCTGTTCAATAATTACATAGTGGAAACTTTGGCAGGTTCATTTTTTACCCTGCTCCACATATAACCTTTTGTAACATTAAGACCACCATCCCTTCTAAAATAATGTAACACTTTGTCACCCCCTCCACTTTTTACTGCCACAGTTCAGACCTTCGTTTTTGACGGGCGCGAGCGCTATCACGCCCGTGAACCCCCGTCAACTCAATCTGACGGGCGCAAAATAACGCGCCCCTAAATTGAACAAATCATGCTTGTGTTGTTTGTTTTTTAACTCCGCCATTTTAATTGTTTATTGAATCCAATCCACAACACCACAAATCTTTCCATTCTGTTCACAATGAACTTCCTAGAATACTTTTTACATATTGAAACACGATTGGTTGGTTATCTTTACACTGAGCCAATCAGCTAGGAATTCACTTCTTATTAAGATCTCGTCGGTTTTGTTTGTTTAATTTCGTACAATGCACGTAATGATTGAGAAATGTATTTATACTGTCGTCGTTTTGATCACGTACAGGAAAAAGAATAGGCGCGTTGTCCAATATATATAATGTTTAATGTATAATGTTTATACATGTTGATATCACAGTAAACGCGTACACAAACAAAACATAATTTAGTAAAGCAGGTTTTGATTTTGTTAATAACAGCGATGTACTCGTAGACATTTCTACTTTCTGTTTCACGATACTGCCACGTGATTTAAAGCAAATGACATTGACCTTGGTAGTCGGATTTCTAATACATGTGATCGGTTGACGGGACCCTGAACAAACATACACCAATTTAATTTCAAGTTAGTAATTCAAATTTACCGAATGTAAAGCATGTATATTTTAAAATTAAATTTACATTAGGGTGGTTATGGGGTTTTTTTGGGGGGTTTTGGGTTTTTTTATGGGTTGCTATGATTCGAGTTAGTAGTATAATAAATGACGTGTTAATTACAGTACACCGATAATTAAAGTTAATCCTGTTTGTAAAAATATATATTTATAAAAATTAAGATATATTTGGGTAGAAAACAATAGATGTTGACATTATCTCTGTTATGACATTATTATTATTATCATTTTTAAATAGAGAATTTGAAAGTACATGACATATTGTATATTATGATATAATGATAAATGTGATAACCCTGTGTCATGTGGTTGTTAAACTTTTAATTTCTTTTTAGTTTAAATCATTTACAAATAGGCCTACTGACATTATTTTTTGTGAGTGTTTTATTAGATATTTTACTGTTAGAATTCTTGATAACAATACCATAGTTGTTACAATGTCAATTCACATTCAGTTCACAGGTTTGTGTCCATGGAGAAATCATATCATTCTGCGATGAAGATTAAAATTATTGTACTTGTTTTAAATAATAAAACAGAATAAACAAAAAACAAATCAGTTTCAATTCTTTATTCATAAATAATCAACAGATTATCATGATTCAGAATTTTAATGCAACATGATATGCATATAATACATAAGAAATCGATAAATGTTGTGTTCATGGTATTTCGTTTTCTTGTGAAAGACTGCATTACTTCATCTTTGAGAACATCTATCATATTAGTTAAATTAGGATATTTATTTTGAAAACACAAAACATTAACTCTTAAGATATTTAATTTAGAAATCATTACTCCTCAAACTTAATAATGTTCATGGGTGCAATTCCTCTCGGTCTCTTGCCTCTAATTCTGATTATTTCGAGGGGTGCGATTTTCCCCTCCTCTGCATTTTGAGGAGTGTAATTTCCACTCCCCTCGTAAGCATTTTGAGGAGTGCGATTTTTAGCACTCCTGGGTTTTCAAAAACGAAGGTCTGCAGTTATGCAATTTAACCAACATTATTCGGTTTGCTTTTTTTTTTTTTGAATTTATTATTTTAAATAAATAATTGATTAAAGAATCGTCTAATAGAAAATATGGCCATGTATGGTTGCCGGTATTTAGTTTATGCTTTAAAAAAAATCACTTTGTTTTAAAGACGTCGGTAAGTAAATCTTGACCAACAACCCCTCCCCCATAACGTCTGTACCGCATCGCATCGTGCATCAAAGAGCGTTGCGTAACTGTTGAAATGCTCACTTTGTAATGCATTGTTTAATAATCAGTCTCCATTCTGCACGTTTGATTACAATGTGTATAGTATGAACAGTGAGTGAGCAACCTTTACTTGATTTTGTACTCATGTTCTTGAATCGAATGCAACCACCAGTAATGTACAATAGTGAATCGGTTATGTACAGTACAATACAGTATTCGGAACTTCTTTATTACATACATAAAATAAAATAACACACCAATTGAAATATCTGGATTGTTTTTTGCAAGTATCTTGATTTTTTTCACCAAATCACTAAAATCAACGATGAGTTCTGAACGGTACCGTAAATTAATACGGAATTCACAGTGATCAATCGGACAACTTCGTAAATAACGAAGTGTTCCGACTGCACAAGGATGTCAACAAATTTCATTTGTTTTCGCTGTTGGGACTCTGAACGCACATGGCAAATAATTTAATACTTAAAAGTTTTTTTTGAGTCAGTCGCCAGATGGCGACGATAATAAATTCAATCAGTCGCCACGCCAACATTTTGGTCGCATTGGCAACCATTTTGGTCACAACGTAGAACACTGCGCCACATTTGTCACGTCATCAAAATGGTCATTCTGTCTTTTGTTTCCACTAACTATCGTCTGATATTTTGTCCTCAATTGCAGATATAATTGGTTGTAGCTGATGATTTTTACTTTCTGTCATTCTGTTTATTCAACAGTTCTTTATGAAATATTGTAAACAAAATTGGGGGGGGGGGGGGGGGATATCACTGCTTATAAAAACAACAGAAGTGGTAGTGTTTATCATTCAAGTCATTTATCTTGGGTGCCAAATAATGTAATGTATACACCACCTTTACCAAAACGAAACTAATTTTTATCAGCTGGTGATAATATTTTATCACAATGGTCGATTCATTCGATGAAGATGGACATAACAAAACATGTATCCGACATTAGGGGATCACTTTACAAACATCTTTATTGTTTTTTGTATTTTTTTTAATTTTCACCAAGCGAGAACACTGGACATAAATAAATATTAATACCACATGTACTTAACAAGGCATGCATTTGTTTCAGGGTAGAAAATTACCGGTCGGCTGTGAAAACCTTTATTGGCTAAGGGCGTCTAAGAATTTTACAAAGGTAGTCCGTTGGGTGACCATCGATTTTAGGAACCAGTTAAAAAAAGAAACACTGAAACTGAACCGAATATGATAAAACACACCACGTATGTGCTGGCGCGAACTATTCTGGCAGCAGAAGACATACATGTAGAACGTGCTCTATATTTTGACAGCGCCTGACTCGGCATCTGTAGCTTTGGGCCAGGTCTTTCTAAAAATAGAGCTCAAAACGTATCGAAGACACTGCATGTATTTTTAAAATCTGGAAGTCGTGGGCTTATTGGAATGGAATGAATATGCCATAATTATCCAGTAGAGTTACTACCGGTATTTGATAATTGTTATTCAAAGAGAAAAAAAAATCATATTTTATTATTTTATATTATTCTGGGACAAAATTAAAATCTGTCTTGTACGTAGTTCCAACTCACACTAACGTGAGCGCATGTATGCCTATAAAAATAACAATGAATTTTACTACTGGGCTTAATCCAAAGGCCAGTCAATTGATTGTTATCTTCAGTATCATGCACAAACATACGAAGACACACACACACAAGCACGAACACACACACATTACATTTTACTAAGGCAGAAAATATAAATTTTAGACCATTGTCCATTTGTGTCAAAAGGGAACCAATGAATTGGCATGTAACTTCATAATGAGTAAAGGGTAAAATTCATATAAAAACAAATTAATTTATTATATGTTAAATCCCATGTCATCTCAAATATAAAAAAAATGGGTGTGGTGGATGGGGTATTCGAGGTAAATTAAAATATTTATATTTGTAAATTGCCATCAAACTGCATAGTTTAAATCTTCTTTTGTGAATTGGGTTTACGGCAATTGATGGATTATCCAAGGAAATGTGAACCACAAAACTGTCATTTACATGATCGGGGCCGTATCTCTGCACAATGCAGTCGAATGGGCATTTGGCAAAATAGTGGATGATTCCATGGACCTCTGTCTAGTATCTTATCTATAGGATGACAGCCACTCCCAAGGAAATCCTTTCCTGGAGATTTTATCCTTTTATTGTTACAAAGAGGACTGTCACTACCAGACTAGTTTAATTACTAAAGCATGCACGGTTCTACATTTAGTCTTTTTGTACTGCTTTTTTTTGTTTGTGCTTCAAAGACTGCAAGTTATATGCAGCATACGTTGTCTGTTCTAGCATTTTGCCTTCACTCATGTACTAAAAATGAGATATAATCTGTATAATTTAATGGTAATAATCTCATGTAAAAAAAATAAAACAATAAAACTGGATTTCGTTTTCAAAAAGATATTACTAGTATTTGAGTTTGTATAGGTTTAAAACTTAATAACATATTTTATATAAATTTTAACTTTATTCATTATGAAGTTGCATGCCAATTCATCGGTTTCCTTTTGAAACAAACAGACTATATACGGTGAGCACATGGTTATTATTCAATAAAGACCATTCTAGTTTTGATTTTGGCTGCACAGTTAAATTTCAATGTGATAATTGGAGGGCTAGTTGAATTTGAGAAGGGCCAGTAAGAGTTTTCTTCAACTGGCCCAGCTGGCGACCAGTTTTCATGCTAATTTTCAACTCTGTTGTTTAATGTTTAATTTCATTCATTTGGTTATTGCTACGCGCATTCATTCATTACCTTTTGTTTCATACCCAATAGCTAATTCATTTTTTTGTGCTGGGGTGACTTCAATTATTCATTTATAATTTAATGTTGTTAAATATTGTAACAGCATTAAATGTTGTACTAGATAATTTTATGCTGTACTAGATAACTTTATTTTAAATTGATGAATGTTTTTCTAGACAGACTAGTAAAAGTAACCATGACTAATCCTCCCATCTGTTTTGTAAAGTGATAAACTATCAGACAAGATCTCGGTTATATCACAATTCAGGATTTGAAATTGTACAATGAAAAGTTATTTATTTTCATTTATTGGTTTTAGCATGTGAATTTTTAAGCATGACCAGTGCATAAATTTGTAATCCACTGGCAAATATGGGAATTTATTATTTTTTTATTTTTTTTAAATTGTAGAACCCCGAAAGTAGGGCTAGATAGTGGATTTTCAATCATGGCTAGTCAATTTGATTTTTGTCATTTCACAAAACCATTTGGTGTTAAGTAAGTACAGTGTAATGTGGGGTTTTTTTTTTTTTTTAGCTGGAGGTGCTAGAGTGTGGAAGATAATGTCCTTCGTGGTGGCTCTGCCAGGTGTTGTTGTATGCTGGGCCAATGCTTTTATGCATCATGAACATGAAGAAGAACGAAATGACTTTGTTGCCTTTGAACATCTTCGATTAAGAACAAAGGTGAGGGTGGCATGCTGTATAATGTTCAGTTGATATATCAAATGAAGATTTTTACATGACAATTGAAAATTATTTTACAAGGCACATTATTCCTTTCCTTGCTATTAGAATATAGTGGGTATTTCTATTTTAATAATTTAAATAGATATACATGTATGTACCTGTCTGTTTAAAGCAGCCACCAATAGAGTAGGCAAAAGTGTGTGTTGAGACCGGTAGCTACTGCCATATATGCACTTTCAGGTAAAATTAGTGTTTTTAAAAATGTGTCTTTTAAGTAAATAAACATTCTGCTACTTAATGGACGTCAGGGATTTAGATTGCACCGAAGCAGAGGTGGTATGCCCAAACCAAATACGCACCAAATAAAGTATAAATATACTAACCTCAGAAAATATTACCTCAAGATCAACGCAATGTTAAGCTACAGGTATAATTATAGTCCGTCCACATCCTCCTACAAAAATGTTTTTTGTAAATAATTTAAGTTATTTTCACTAAGGAATAAAAGTGAAAGTGTTTTGGAAATAAAAATAAAAGAACCTATATTTTTGTGTGCAATTTAGAAAACAATTGCTGTGGGAAGGACTATAGATTAAAATAACTTGAAATGCATTTCTGCATATGCACAACTCTTTACCAGCTAATACTAACATTACTGGGGCACTTCATGGTATGCACAACTCTTTACCAGCTAATACTAACATTACTGGGGCACTTCATGGTATGCACAACTCTTTACCAGCTAATACTAACATTACTGGGGCACTTCATGGTATGCACAACTCTTTACCAGCTAACTTCATGGTATGCACAACTCTTTACCAGCTAATAACATTACTGGGGCACTTCATGGTATGCACAACTCTTTACCAGCTAATACTAACATTACTGGGGCACTTCATGGTATGCACAACTCTTTACCAGCTAATACTAACATTACTGGGGCACTTCATGGTATGCACAACTCTTTACCAGCTAATACTAACATTACTGGGGCATTTCTGCATATGCACAACTCTTTACCAGCTAATACTAACAGTACTGGGGCATTTCATGGTATGCACAACTCTTTACCAGCTAATACTAACATTACTGGGGCATTTCATGGTATGCACAACTCTACTGGTGCATTTCATGGTATGCACAACTCTTTACCAGCTAATACTAACATTACTGGGGCATTTCATGGTATGCACAACTCTTTACCAGCTAATACTAACATTACTGGGGCATTTCATGGTCACATTTTGTTAGGACATGACATTTTGATGCCATAAAACTGTTTTCATGTGAAAAAATATTTTGCACTTCAATTTTTGAATAAATTTACATATTAATGAGTTATGTGACATTTTTGTGCAAGTTTAACCTATACACTCGTCTCTTCTATATCTGTATTTTATATCCCAAGAATCAGTTTATTTGGTCACTAGTTTGTTTTACAGGGACATGCAAAGAAAATAGACAGTTGCTATAATTTATTATAATTAATTGATAAAAATACTGTAACATGACTGTAATGACATTTTGTCAATATTCAATGTTACGTCTTAAAATTATCGAAATCTGGATCCAAAACATGACATCTGATTAAATTTTATAGTGTAAAAAAAAATATTAACGATATATTATGGCAGTAGAATATCTCCTAAAATGTAAAGGCGAAGTCTGGCTGAAATTTATTATTCAGACCTAGTTTTCCGTTCGTGAGTCCATTGGGTTATTTCTTGTTTCGGCCAGTGCACCACGACTGGTATATTTTAATCCAGATACCAACTCCAAACCCTGAGTGAGTGCTCCGCAAGGCTCAATGGTTAGGTGTAAACCACTTGCACCGACCAGTGATCCATAACTGGTTCAACAAAGGCCATGGTTTGTGCTATCCTGCCTGTGGGAAGTGCAAATAAAAGATCCCTTGCTGCTAATCGGAAAGAGTAGCCCATGTAGTGGCGACAGCGGGTTTCCTCTCAAAATCTGTGTGGTCCATAACCATATGTCTGACACTGTATAACCGTGTATAAAATGTGTTGAGTGCGTCGCTAAATAAAACATTTCTTTCTTTCTGTTTTTTAGTCATAATCCAGTTACATTACTAATAGCAGGTTACAATGTGTGCAGTTCATTTCACGAGCTGGGTCAAATAAATATTTTCAAAGCAAAAAAAAACCCACTCCAGGAAAGTGCTAAAGATGAGTCAATATTCGAACATTTTCTGGAGACAACCCTGATAAATCCACGGCTTGTAGCTTGTGTCGTTGGAATACACTCTCATACATGTTGCATCTGATTCAAAGTTGATCTCTCCCACTTCACACGTTATGGGCCTGTAAATTGTTAAAAAAACCCAAACCAGTAGCTACTTGTAGGTTAGACACCAAATGTCAGTTGTTAAATAAATATTCCTTTCCAATTAACTAAATTACTTTAGATCCTAAATTAATGCGACTGACGGTGGGCAGACTAAAGTGTGACATGACATTAATGCGAGTGGCCTCCCTTTGAAATATTATCTTTCCTTACACCACACATCTGTGTACTTATCGGTTACGTCCAAATTACAGGCGTCTTCAATGAGATCAACTCGCCAACATGTCTGCTTACACATCAGTTAACCTGTTTAGTCCCTAGTGTTTTTGGTGAGATCAACTCAAAGCATATTTTTGCAGCAATCATTTACGTAATGTGTATAGTTACCTAAATCTGGCTAAAGATTAGCATACATGTACCACAACAATTGTAAAGACAAAGAAACGGTCGACTGCAATATTAGCGTCCTAAAACCCATTCATGCGCAATGGATCGTGTCTGCTTTTGCCAAAGACCCTGCAGTTGTCACACGTGGCTGGCATTTTGCTGGACTATTGGACAAATAGTCTGTCTCCTTTACGATGAATTGTGCCGTAGTTGTTTTATAAATGTATTAGAACTTTAATCTTTGTTTATTTTAATAGTGTGTTACACCTAACTTGCTGGACTATGCAACAATTAGTCTGTCTGTCTACCATGAATTGTTTTATAAATACATGTATATTAGAAAATTTTTTTTAATAACGTGGGACACATACAAAACAGAAATGTGTAATATTATTAATGCGAATAACACAAACTCGCATTTTTGGCATTAATATTATGATCGCATTAATTTGAAGATTACAATATTCATGTGTACATGCTATGGTACAATTTGACTGCAAGTGAAAATGATTTAATTTTGTTTGGGTTGTTTTTCAGAAATTTCCATGGGGAGATGGCAACCATACTCTGTTTCACAACAAGCACCTGAACGCTCTGCCAGAGGGCTATGAAGAAATGGAAGAAGAATGCGCATAAAAGAAAAGATGAGAACACACATTTTGATGTGATTATCTGGACTGAATTAACAAGAGATGAACTTAGATGGAGTTGAAATATTAACAAAACGTGTGTTATTTGTGTGTAAAACAAAGGAGATGCTCCATAAAAGTAGAAATAAATTAACGTGATGTTGTCTTAATGATGCTTCTCTTATCTGTGCAACTATAAGTGGGCATCCTGTGATAAGTAAGCAATGGCTTGTATTTGTCTCAAACTCCCAAAATTAAGGCAGTGAGATTAGGCCCATCAAAAAATGTGTTACTTTATTTCCCCTGCTTTTTATGGGGAAGCGTGAGTTGAACCTCATAAAAATTTTACTTGCCAAACTAGACCATATGCTAAAATTCCTGCACATTCTCGCATTTCTATTTCTCATGTCTCTCTCTCTCCATATCTTTTTGATATCGGGTATGATGACTGCTGCTATATCATCACTATTAAAGACTTCCCTCCTACACTAGGCCCATCTTTATCAATATACAAATAACTTTCACTACATGTTGGGCAATTCATTAGTTTTAGAATCTAGAATACCCCCAACCCCACATGCCTGGAAAGACGGTGAGTGGAGTGATGAGCATTATAAATATATTAATTACTTGTTCTTTCTTCCTGTTACAGTTATCATTTATTTTATGATCATTACTTTTTTAATGGAAACTTCTGTTAATGTCCATTGTTTGCTTTAGTGGAGACTGGTTCAATTTATAATTGGTGGACCAATTTCGTGACCATAAGCATTCAGTAATAAAGCATATAAATATTTATAAACAGACAGTTGTTATTAAAATACCTACCTTTTCATTAGTATTTCTACACTTCACACATGAGCACTGAACTGGTCGCTAAGTAGCTAAGTTTACTGCACGTGCATCAAAAACTAGCATGCATCAGCAGTAAATATTGTTAACTAGGTAACCTGTTTCGTTAGGTGATATGTTAAGTGCTATAGCTAACAGCAAAAACTTACCAACATAAAATGTATATTGTTCCACTAAACATGCACTTATAATAATTTATAAAAAAAAATTTAAATTTTTTTCAAAGCAAATTACAAAATGGAGCCCTCGAGAACCAATGTTAACAGACAACATTTTAGGAAAACGAATATAACCATTATACCTTGCAATCGTGTAATAAGTGGAGCAAATGAATTGTTATAATAGTAAAATTGTTTGGTTAAAAATATAAGCTGCATTCTGAGTTTTAATAAATATATTTATGTTAAAACATATAAGGACCATATATGTTTAGCAAGTATCTGTAAAGAGACTTTTTTTTTTTTTTTTATCAGCAGACATCGTGACAATCATGACTTCAATAACCAGATACCAGTACAGTTGAGAACAGACAGAAATAGTTTTTAAAATTAAGTTTTCTTTCAAATTAGTCTTTAAAAATCATAGAAAAAAGGAATTAAGAAATGTGGGTAAATTTTAATCTTGCTTTCTTTGCTCGTTTAAACTTTATTTTTACGAACCTTCTTTGAATATGGCTGACATTTGTTTACTTTTACCATGCAACCGTCAAATTCGTTAAAAATATTCAAATGTACGTTCTGTTGTGCACAAACAATGCAACCGCCGAAACAGTAACCTCACCAAAACTGGGCAACGGACGATAATAAATTGAAAATGTGTTATGGCACATAAATAAACAAATTTAATGTATCATATTAAAATACTCTGATTTATAAAATAAAAACAACTTGGGTGTGCAGGTATTTTTAAAAAGCCAGTATGTAATGACCCCTCTACCAAAATATACTTGTAAACTGTTTAAAATGGATACCAGTAAATTAGTACTGTGTAGACTGTCAATTAGTTATATTTTAAGTAGCCCTTTTTATATTTTAAGAGTTGAATGGGGAGGGGCAAGTGCAATAAAAAGACCCAAGGAGATAGGGGGGGGGGGGGGGGGGGGGGAGGAGGAGTAGGTTGCTAACCATCTTTAATTATTCCATGCAATTCAATTTCTGTGTCCGAAAATCACAACAACATAAAGATGGCTACCAGAGTCAAAATGTATATAGCTTTTTTATTTACTGTTACAGATCAAGATTGACTTTCATGGTGATTTAGTCGGTTGGGCTATTTGTCATTCCAACCAGAGCACCACGACTGGTATAGCAGAGGCTGTGGTATGTGCTATAATGTCTGTGGGAAAGTGCATATAAAAGATCCCTTGCTGCATTAGGAAAAATGTAGCATGTTTCCTCTGATGACTACGAGTCAGAATTACCAAATGGTTGACGTCCAATATTGTGTGGCAGATAACACGCAAATTGTGTGCTTTATGGACCCAAGTCAGCAGCACGTTTGGTGGCCAGGGAGGATCCACAAATGTCTTCCATCCCGCTTTTAGTGAGGAAGCTGACCAGAAAACAAAACAATTTGGGCACTTTTGGTTAAAAGCATGAAACTTGGCACATATACATGTATACCTTGATCCATTAAAACAGTCATCAGCGCCCCGTTGTGGCCAGGGAGGATCTACAAATGTCCCCAACTCCCATTTAGTTGGGCGGCTAAAACTAAAGTGTGCACTTTTGGTTAAAAACATGAAACTGCACATACACACCTTGACCCATTACAAACATATTCAGATATGGACCAAAGTCGTCGGCGCCCCCTGTTGGCCAGGGGTGATATACAAATGTTCTCCCCTTCAATGTAGATATTTCTTAATAACTTAAAAGTACTTTCATTCAAATATATGATTATGACTCATTGTCAGTGGCGGATCCAGAAAATCCATTTAGAGGGACCCCAATGACATGAGGCGGAATGCCAAAAAAAAAAAAATATATATATAATAAAATTATAACTGTCGCCTGTGATTGTTAATGCTACATCAGTTCTAAATGTACTTTTTAATAGATGAGATGCATTAGGGAGAGGGTGAGCAATATTGTGGTGGGAATGGAACCACTGGTATCAATATCTGTCAATGTATGTACGGTAGTCGACTAAATCTGAGCACAGAAAGAGTGCAAAGAAGGCGATCGGCAGTACAGATCAAAATAGTAGAAGCGATCAGAAAGATTAGAAGTTGTTAAAAAGGCCTTGCATATTATACTATAGATTACAGATTAACATGTTATGATATGAGCATCCTGGGTGGGTGCAATGCTTTTCGCTGTCTTACCCTTTTGGCAGTGGGCCTAAAACGCCGCCTTTGCTCGGTCAACATGTTCCAGGTTACTGGTCTAAACCCCCACCCCAACTCGTTTTACATTTCCAAAGGAAGCACAAGTATTGTCACATCTTGCGAAGCTGTGGATTAGAGGCAGGGCATCATGTATACCAAAGTGTCTGCTTTCGTGTCAAGTTGTTGATAGGAACTAGATTCCAGGAAAGTAGCCAGATGTTTTACATTATCTAACCATCAAACAAGAACTCTGCATTCCTCACTACCAAAATTATCAATATATTGCCCTTAAGACAATGAAATAATCATTACACATGTTGTCATAGCTATCCTTCAAGGAACCGAGCGTTCAATGCCACTATATAACCATGAGGAAGCATACTCACTTTTAGTTCGTATTCAGAATGCTATTCTGAAACGTTTTGTCAAGTCTTGTGTGCTTGTCATCCTAATTAGCAAGTTCTATCATTTGATTATCTTGCATCAAAATGCAAGTATTTGGGTTGCCTTTGGTACATTTTATGACAGTTACACTGTTTTGTTTAACGACACCACTAGAGCACATTGATTTGTTAATCATCGGCTATTGGATGTCAAACATTTGATAATTTTGACACATTGTCTTAGAGATGAAACCCGCTATGACGTCTTGGGTAAAGATACATTCCTGTCCCTACCTCTAAGGGTGTGACACTACCTCTGGAAATAACAACATGCGTTGCAAGAAACTGTTACCCTGATGTAACCTGTACCTATATCTACATGGTGCTCAAACCCTTACACCTTCATGACATATAAAGATGATCCATACTTCCATTTACTGAAAAAACAAGTAAGGTGGTGTACTGCCAGAAGGGAAAGACAATGGAAACCATTCCACCCACCCAGGATGCCTTATTGTAGCACTCATCGTGTGATGCATACCAAGCTGGCATATGGACCACCATTAACAGTGTACATCGTGCATCTACTCCAGAGGGGTGGGGATGGACGTTTGTTAAAGACAGCCAGTCTTGTATACTGAACATGTGGTGCCAATAGCTTGCTGTAATTTGGATACGTATGGTTGCAAGATTTTGAAATGACGTGACACTATATGTGCATGCAAAACGGGTCCATTGGAAATGCACTGAACTGAAATGTTCCTTAGAAAGTGCATGCATGAGCAGTGGTATATGAAATTAGCACTATATATTACAATTCTTAATCAGGTTAATATATGTCGTGACTACACTGCCCTATATTCCAAGAAAACTTTGCCTTGTCTAGAACAGAACGACACCAAAGCAAAATGCTGGTAAGACTCGCAGTAAGTGTTGCCGCTTTTCCACTTGATATCTTGTCTCCATATTTTGTCAATTGTATCAAATATTCATCTAGTGATATTTTGAATAGAACTGCTGATGACTGTTTATAATACGTCATAGTATCTATGCGTACAAGTTTCATGATATTATACAATGTATTTGGTGTGCATGCTACATATGATTGCTTCATGGCATTAAAGTACAAATCCTCCACACCACAAATATTTCTCATCCTCCACTCCCATACCCCAAATCGTCGTGGTTAGGCCATCGGTCTACAGGCTGGTAGGTACTAGGTTCGGATCCCAGTCGATGCATGGGATTTGTAATCCAGATACCGACTCCAAACCCTGAGTGAGTGTCCTCCGCAAGGCTCAATGGGTAGGTGTAAACCACTTGCACCGACCAGTGATCCATAACTGGTTCAACAAAGGCCATGGTTTGTGCTATCCTGCCTGTGGGAAGCGCAAATAAAATATCCCTTGCTGCTAATCAGAAAGAGTAGCCCATGTAATGGCGATAGCGGGTTTCCTCTCAAAATCTGTGTGGTCCTTAACCATATGTTTGACGCCATATAACCGTAAATACAATGTGTTGAGTGCGTCGTTAAATAAAACATTTCTTTCTTTCATCTCATCTATTCACAGTTACATTTAGAATTGATGCAGAATTAACAATGGGTGAAAGCATGCATTTAAATTTAGGTACTTCCAAATTATTAAGAACTCCCTACACGGAAGGGGTGGGGGTCATTTGTAGATCCTCCCTCGCCAACAGGGGAGGGGGGGGGGGGGCGTTGCTGACTTGGGTCCATATCAGAAAATGCCTGTAATGGTCAAAGTATGTGTGTGCCAAGTTTCATGTTTTTTAACCAAAAGTGCACAAATGTTTTGTTAGCTGCTCCACTAAAATTGGAGTGGACATTCAGAGCAAGCTGTTGTAGCGCACGCCTGTCTTGGGCACAGCTATTGGCCTCAGCCGGCATCTACGTCCAAGACAGGAAAGGGGGGGGGGGGGGTAGGAGGAGGGACCGCCTGCACTGGCAAGTGCAAGGGAGCACCAGAAGCCCGACCGTAGTTGGTAGCAGACGGAGGGTGTTATGGAATTTGGAATGTCCCGTAGGATTAAGTCCAAAGAGAAAGGGTTCGCATTTTTGATAATGGAAATTAGGCGCAATTTGAAACGGTCGATCTAATAGAAAAGGGTTGCGAGCTACGAATAGGTTTGGATATTAGTAGGCCGAGAGTAGCCCAGCGATTAAGCTCCACTAAAACGGGGTGAATAATATTTGTAGATCCTCCCTGGCTACCAGGAGGCGCTTCTGACTTGACCAACATCAGAAAATGCTTGTAGTGGGTCAAGTGTGTGTGTGTGTGTGTGTGTGTGTGTGTGTGTGTGTGTGTGTGAAGTTTCACGCTTTTAACCAAAAGTGCACACTTTTGTTTGATAGCTGCCCCACTAAATGGGGTAAGGGAGACTTGTATATCCTCCCTGGCCACCAGAGGGCGCTACTAAGTTGGGTCCATATCTCAAAATGTTTGTCATGGGTGAAGATATATGTGCGAAGTTTCATGGTTTTAACCAAGGTGAACAATATTAATTTTAGCTATCCTAGTAGAAGGAAGTGGGGGACATTTATAGATCCTCTCTGCACACCAGTGTGCGCTCCTGAGTTGGGTTCATATCTGAAACTGTTTGTAATAGGTCAAGGTATCTATGTGCTAAGTTTCATGCTTTCAACCAAAAGCGCACAATTCAGTCAAATATATTGGGTGTTAAACGCCCCACTAGTAGCCGATTATTAATTAATCAATGTGCTCTAGTGTTGTCGTTAAACAATACAAACTAACTTTGATGGAGATTTCGTCGGGTGGCCCGTTGGGCTATTTCTCGTTTCAACCCGACTGGTATATCAGGATGTGGTATGTGCTATCCTGTCCATGGAATGGTGTATATAAAAGATCACTTGCTACTAATGGAAACATATAGCGGGTTTCCTCTAAGACTATGTCATAATTATCAAATATTTGACATCCAGTAGCCGATGATTAAGAAATCAATGTGCTCTAGTGGTGTTATTAAACGAAACAAACTAACTTTTTCATTGCAATTTACCCATTTATAACAGAGTTATGGCCCTTATGGCAATGCCTGAAGATACTGTATATAGTATAGGCATGTATTCTTACAAATCAAGTTGAACTTTTATACCCATATTGGTTTTTTTTACAAAGTTATAGCCCTTTAACTTTAAGAAAACGTGTAGGAGACATGTATTGTTTTAGCAGTACTCTCAGAATGCGTGTTATTGTTTAACTTAAATGTTTGTTTTGTTTAACAACGTCATTAGAGCACATTGATTTATTAATAATCGGCTATTGGATATCACACATTTGGTAACTAGACGTCTTTAGATCGAAAATTCGCTTAATTTTTCCATTATTAGTAAGGAATCTTTTATATGCAATCTAAGCGATTTTGGGGGCATAACCCAAAGCAAACTGCAGTAGAATTTTTTTCTTCAGAATTCATTTAAGAGACGTCACTAGAATAACATACCAAAAATTCCCCATAGGGAAATATGCCTAATTTGCATAAATTCAAGATGGCGGTCAACATATTTAACTTTGCAATATGATATAATCTAGAAAGGTTTTCGAGCCTTTCAAACAATAAACAATAATTTTGGGTGAATAGGAAAGATATTTAGTAAATTCATAGTTTGATCCAACACTTGGTTCATTTGCATAATTCCAATATGGCCGCCAAAACACCATTGAATAGCTAATTTTGTGTCTACATATACGATTTGTTCTGAGATTTGGAGATATTTGGAGATAAGGAAACTATTCCACACGATAAATGCATTTCTGCTTTTAACACTTCCTTCTTTTTCATAACTTCAACATGGCTACCAAAGTACGTAAGATCTTTAATTTGTTTACATGTCATTTTGAGATAATGAAGCTTTTCAGCTTAATGATGTATTCATTATATTGTTCTTTACTTTAGATAAATTAAAAATGACTACCAAATGTAAGATTTCAAACAGAGCTATGGCTGTGTTCTTACGGTTTATGTCTTGACTTTCAGGAAGGCCAGTTATTAATATGTGTACTTTGGTCTACCATATTTTCTCTGCCAGTCCTGAAGTTGGTACTACAAAAGTTGTGGTAAACGGCATGATGCCATCAGCTATTAGAAGGCCACGGATACTGTTGATTCTTGTCAGTACTTGCTCATCGATCATTTCTTCTTTTACACTGCTCCATATTTGTTTGCATGGAACTCCAATGTAATGACTAGTACGAGTATGTGTGCCATGTGAACCAATCGCCATGTATCAACCTGCCCACAAAGTAATCAGGGGCCGGCTGTTCAAATGTCAGTTAGCTTACCAAAGACTGAATCAATACACATAATAACTGAAGACATGATGCTGAAACTTGATTTAGAACAACCAAAGGTATCCATACACAATCAAATCTAAAGTTTATTTGTCTTTGTGCAAACATAATTAAAAGGTATATATTACACGAACCCAGGAGTAATTTAACTATTCTTTGAACAACTGGGAACAAATGATTTTGAAACTGGATTCAAGCTGTGTAAAATGCAGCATTAGCCGTCTTCATTTGCATTAGCTTGATCACTGTCTTGTAATGCATCATGTGATCGCCTGTTGGAGGGATGCACTCTTCTAGTCACACACCTTTCAGGAGAGGTGACATACACAAACTGTCCTGAAACTGTTACAGTATCCCCTTCATGGACTCTACTGGCCTCTGCTATTCCTTGACATCCTTTATTTCTCAGAGTTAAATTGACTGTCCACGAAAGAATGAAACCTTACAGAATACACAGACATCCATCTTTGGCAAGTTTAGAGTTTCTTTTTTAAAACTTTATTTTATTGTTTTAAATTAATATAATAGAGACTTTTGTTAGAAATGATGATGTGGTAATAGATTTTACACTATAATCAGTCTCTGGGTAAGTATTACTCGTATCATTTATTTCCACCGACTACTGGATGGCTGAAATAATCTTTGACAGGAAGTAAATTGTATTTTTTTTTTAAATCATCATATTTAAGGGCATAAACACTAACAACAGAGATCTTCAAAAGATGTATCATCAGTTTCATGAATTGTTATAGAAAGCAGATTGTGTTGAAATGGACGTTTCAATTACCTTTGGAAGACATTTGCAGTAGGAACAGAAATTTATGATTTTTTAAATTTTTTATTCAGCTGCTGGAAATATTAGAAAAGAAATTTGAAATGTCTTCGAAATGTTATATTTGGCATTCCTTTGAATTTATGTGACCTAAAGCCTCAGTCACACTGGATTGTACGTTTTCGGGATCGTGCGATTGGTGGTAATTTGGCCGAGGTACGACCAATCGGCAATGTTTGCTACGATCTCCATTTGCGATCTCATACTGCGATCGCTCTTAAGATTGGTGGTAAGTCATCGTACGATTGGTGGTACGCGTGGTCGTGCGATCACCAACGATTGGGTAAGATCGATCGCAAGATCAATCATAGGTAATCGTGCGACTAGTAGTGGCGATCAGCGACCGATCGCACGATCAATCGTGGCGATCTGCGACCACTCTCACGACCGATCGCAGCCAGTCATGAGATGGGTCGCTCGATCAGATATAAAGACTCGCGATCGTGCGTCAGCATCAGTAGTCACCTAGCTCTCAGGGAGTACACTTCGTCGAACTTTTCAACTGAAACTATAATTTGCTATGCCTCTCAAAAACGGAAAGGCCCGTGGGAAGAGTACCCGGCCTGAGCCAGAGCCAGAGCTAGAATCTGATGCCACTCCAAATATACTGGTCTGCGAGCTAAAGACAGGTGGTACCACCAATCGTAAGGTCGTGCAACCAGTCGGGACAGGTCGTATCTGGTCGCACTACCGATCGTGAGGTCGTACGACAGGTGGCACCACCAATCGTCAGGTGGCATGACCAGTAGCACGACCAATTAATCATTCGACTACTTGACCCGCGATCATGCACGACTGATGGTGCGTCCATGTGCGACTGGTGGTACGACCATGTAAGACCTGTCTGCGACCTCTTACGATTTGGAATCGCAGGTCAGAAGTTTTGAACATGACCATCGACCTTGCTGCGACTGATTTTGCTCTGGCGATCACCCAAGACCTCTGCGACCAGTCGCGCGCTCTTTCTACGATTTGTCCGCGATTCCAACATTTTTCGGTCGCAGCTAGGTCGTAATCTGGTCGCAGGCCCGGTGTGACTGGGGCTTAAGCCTCAGTCACACTGGATCGTACGTTTTCTGGATCGTGCGATTAGTGGCAATTTGGCCGAGGTAGGACCAATCGGCAATGTTTGCTACGATCTCCATTTGCGATCGCATATTGCGATTGCTCTTAAGACTGGTGGTTGGTCATCGTACGATTGGTGGTACGCGTGGTCACGCGATCACCAATGATTGGAGAATATCGATCGCAAGATCAATCGTAGGTAATCGTGCGACCAGCGATCGATCGTACAATCAGTCGTGGCGACCTGCGACCGTTCGCAGACAATCACAGCCATTCGCGACATGGGTCGATCGATCAGATATAAAGGCGAAGTACGGCTGCGGCCACAGCACCCAGCTGTTGTTGTTGCTCCATCTGCAATCGGCCCAACATAAATTCGAGTCTTCTCTGCGGCACTGGAACATCTGCCATAGCGATATACTCTCTTCGGGTGTCGTAGTGGAGAGTGACCTGAACCCCAGAAGCCACTCCAAATATACTGGTACCACCAATCGTAAGATCGTGCAACCAGTCGGGACAGGTTGTGACTGGTCGCACTACCGATCGTGAGGTCGTACGACGGGTAGCACCACCAATTGTCAGGTGGCATGGTCAGTAGCACGACCAATCGTACGACTACTTGACCCGCGATAAAGCACGACTGGTGGTGTATCCATGCAAGACTGGTGGCACGACCATGTAAGATCTGCCTGCGACCTCTTACGATTTGGAATCACAGGTCAGAAGTTTGGAACATGACCATTGACCTTGCTGCGACTGATTTTACTCCGGCGATCACCCACGACCTCTGCGACCAGTCGCGCGCTCTTTCTACGATTTGCCCGCGATTCCAACATTTTTCGGTAGCAGGCACGGTGTGACTGGGGCTTTAACGAACAATATAATGAATACATCATACGTAAAGAAATATTAATATGTTTAAAACATCATATAGACGTTAATAGCAGCTATAATGCAATTATATGAATGAATGAATGAATGAATAAAATGTTTTATTTAACGACGCACTCAGCACATTTTATTTACGGTTATATGGTGTCGGACATATGGTTAAGGACCACACATATATTGAGGGAGGAAACCCGCTGTTGCCACTCTTTTCGATTAGTAGCAAAGAATCTTTTATATGCACCATCCCATAGACAGGGATATACCAGTCGTGGTGCACTGGTTGGAGCGAGAAATAGCACAATGTGCCCAATGACGGGGGTCGATCCCAAACCGACCGTGCATCAAGCGAGCGCTTTACCACTGATCTACGTCTCGCCCACTATATGAATTCATGAAGAAAGTGTCCAATAAAACTAGGACTTTATTTAGTGTGTGGAATACTTCCTCGTCTCTGAATAATATGTAAAGAACGTCAGGAATCTAATATGAACCTTTGAAGAAAAATTCTATTACAATTTGTTTTGGGTCCAGCCCTATTTTGACTAGACTATAAGGGGGCGGGATTTAGCTCAGTCAGTGGAGTGCTCACTTGAGGTGCTTGCGTCGCAGGATCGAACCACTTCGGTGGATCCATTCAACTGATTGGGTTTTTTCTTGTTACAACCAGTGCACCACGACTGGTCAAAGGCTGTGGTATGTGCTTTCCTGTATGTAAGAAAGTGCATATAAAAGATCCCTTGCTGCATTCGGAAAATTTTTAGCGGGTTTCCTCTGATGACTATGTGTCAGAATTGCCAAATGTTTGATATCCAATAGCCGATGATTAATTAATCAATGTGCTCCAGTGGTGTCGTTAAACAAAACAAACTCTAGTCTAGAAGGTAATAGATAAAAATGAGACGATGCTAAATCTGAGGGAATACGGTGGGTGATCGAAAAGTTGTAAGCTTTAGTCCGGCGGTGCAGCCATGGCGACCACTCACTGGCGTAGGAAACGGGGAGGGCACATGGGCGGATCCAGGAAATATTTTTAGGGGGGGACCAAAAAAGAAGGGCACATCGACTCGTCAAAAGGGCACCTTACTACAAGTTTTGATATTTACAATTAATATGAATTCCTACAGTTCTACGTCATAATATACTAGCAATAATGAAGTAAATTTGCGTCACTCGCGTTAGAACCTCATTGGGGCCCCATTGAGACTCAATAACACAGACACATATCTGCAAGCTTGCGCATGTACACGAAAATCTTGATTTCATTTATCTACAATATAATTATTGTTTACTTAAAAAAAAAATAATTCTACAAACAAAAAGGGCACTTGGACATTTTGAGGGCACTTGAACAATTTTTGGGGGGGGGACGCGTCCCCCTGGTCCCCCCCCCCCCCTTGGATCCGCCCATGGGGCATGTGCTAAGACTGTGTCAAAATCACCATCTGTTTGACATCCAATTATGATGATTAATAAATCATTGTGCTCTAGTGGTGTCGTTAAACAAAACTAACTCTATATCCTTCCACTACCCTATTCCATCTTCAGAAAATCCTATACTCACCCCCTATATTATTATTTTTTAATTATTTAAAATTGTATATGGTAGTAAATTGCTTTTGGCGTTATTCCCATTTGGACACTAGTTTACACGGCCCTTTAACGGTATTTGACAGCTGTGTTGTGAGGTGGAGTTATTAATGTTCCTTTTCTCTATTCACAGCCTGTGTTTATACCCGTTTAGGTTGCTGTGTAGGCCAGGACACTGTGTCACGCGTCTTTCATAGCGTCTGGCAAAACGCTCTTCCAAAGTATTCGTTGAACGTTTTATCACAGATAAACAGTCCCGTTGTGTGGTGTCGTATTCTTGAAGCCTTGAGATAGCTGGCTTGTTAAGATATCAAGCAAGAGTTAATGCTGTTTCCGTGTTGGATATATTGACATGTGTATTGTGATAACATTTTAGTCGATAACACACCACTGCAAATCCACACATTAGGCCTGCACTCTGTGTGTACAGTCTCCATATCCTAGAAATCACCGATTTGTTAACTTTTTTTCTGTACGATAATTTGTGCACACCCCTCCCCCCTCCCTAAACACACTTCACAGCAAGCCATCTTTGGGTGGGATGCGGGAATATGGCGTCAAGTGCAGTCTTCGTTATTGTAGTTTTAAAACACTACAAATTTAACGGTTAATTAAAATGCCCCACGGTGAATCTCAGTAGGGCTACAACTACGAACAACATATATGCACCATCTTTGCAAAAAGCTAATATACTAGACCTATTTACCCCCCCCCCCCAAAAAAAAAAAAAACCCAAACAAACAACAAAAAACCCCAAAAACCCAACAAAACAAAAACAAAACAAAAACAACAACAACACAACCCCCCCCCAAAAAAAAACAACAAAAAAAACAAAAAACAAACAAACCCACACACACTTCAAACATTTAATGTGTACGCGACATAGGCCTAATCTGTATACGGCGAAATAATATGAAGATATGTAATTATAAAATGTAGGCCTACGTATACCTCTGCACAACGAAGAAGCGGTTAGATTGGGGGGGGGGGGGGGGGGGGGGGGGCTATTGGGGGTGCAAATTGGAAGATAATGGGGAAAATATTTGTTTAGCATCGCATCGGAACATTTTAGACTATGGCCATTTGGTATCTTAGGCGAGAGAGAATGAATTTGAATTTCGTAGGACCAATGTATTTTTCGTGCTGGGGTGTCGTTAAATATTCATTCAGTTTTAGTAGGATCAAGGCCTATACACCCAACCACTGCCGAAATCAAATGCCTTTGAAAATGTCGTTCATACATAGCCGTTAACGCTGTTATTACGTCATACGAAAGACTCAATTCTACAAGAATAAAAACACGCGTCAACGTTATAAAGAATAACGCGAGTAAGACTACCTGTTCAGAAGTTTAATTTTGCATTTACAGTGCTGATACACACTGCAAACCTAATTGGAGCTATGCCATGCGATTTGTAATTGTTTGGTTTTACTTATCTCGACGGTTGTTACAACACGACTACTGGACCACGCGAGGCATATCACTTTCGACTCGATAGCGAGTACAAAACAGACATTTCTTTTGTGGTACGAACGCCCTTAAAAGACAGCGAGTATCCAATAGCCAGTAAGTATTTATGAGTAGCTATGATACGAATGAATAAGCTATTGGAACGTGATCTTTTGTATAGACAACTATGCTTTAGAAGTTAGCATTTCTTCTTTGATATATTATGCATATTGCCAACGATCACATGCTGTGTTTAATATAACAGTAAGCTCTTGCTGTTTGAAGTCCCATGTCTTAAACAGCACGTTTTAATTTATTCGATAAGACGGGGGCACCTATTTCTTGTGATATTTTACATTTGACTGGAGGGCTGGAAACAGGGAATGCACAAACGATGTAACATGTTTATACGAAATGTGTAAACTGTCCAGATTTGTTTCACGAAGCGCCAAAGACAATTTATTACCTAGGCCTAATGTTGAGTGACTGGATATAATGCAATAATATTCCTTGTTTTAGTTTACGAAAATAGGTTTTGGAAATAAGGACATTTCTGAACCAAGGACTTGACGAACCCAACACTAGAGGCTATAAAGAGACAAAGGACACATTCTGTTGCAGTTTGTGCATATTTCCCACTAAAACACTACTCGGAAAACTGAGAGAATCGATTTGATGTATCAGTGAATTGCGATAACTTGGATCGAGAAGACGACACTGCCATCTAAACTCTAACAGTAAGTAGATTTGAAAATCACCAGAACCATGCCGGCCAAGAAACCTAGTTCTCCTGTCTCGCTAGAGGGAGAACGCCGCAAAGCCATGATGCTCGTTCATGCGGTGGAAAAGATGATCATTAGATTTAAAGAAAGGTATTTTCGCAAACCCCATAATAGATTTTCATCCGATACGGATGATTACATAACATTTGTGATCGAAAAGACAGGATCGATCAAGAAACCTCCTAAGGATTACAAGGACTTTGCTGTCATGGCAAACAAAGTAAGGACAAGTTCAGCACTTTTGTTTAGAAACGAACTGGAGCAAATGGACGAAGCAATCGAAAGGCAAAGAATGTTTGACGAATTGATAACATCCGCAATAGCGAACATAAACGAAGCGTTGGAAAATCATGTCGTTAAATTCTGCCTTAGTTTCGCACCGGAAGCTAATGGATTCGACATCAAGTGCGTGCAAGAATATGAAAACTCCATCAATCGATGGCAGTGTGCCATTAACAATTCGAAAAATCTATTGAGTGATATTCTGAAAAGTCTGCAAGAACAAGCATCAATACAGTTTGTCAACTACATCAAAAACTATTCACAAATTCTTCATTATATGGGACTCGCATTGGAAGTATTCCCGCGCATTTTCAATCCAATAAAAGACTGGGTAACAGCGGACGAAGCATATCCCCGGAGGCTCATGGATGAGGTCAGTGCATATGAAAAGAGAAAGCTGGAAATAGCTGATTTATCTCGACGACAATATCACCGCATGGAAGACGCCATGCAGAAAGCAAACAGAAAGACGTATCAAAGCAAAAAGCTACACGACAGACTATACAGTGCTCTCTCCGAGAGGAAGATGCACAGGAGACGAGAGCTCATTCTGAAGGACTCATTGAACAGGCTGGAGGAAGAGTTAGCAGAGAAGAAGAAAGACATGGAGGAAGCCGTACAAAACGTTTACCACAGACAGACCACTTCCAGAGGAACGTACGACCATCTGGTCTCCGTGACAGAAGCACTACAGCAAGATATTTCCAAACTGAAGACAAGTTTGGAAAATCTGAGATGGAAACTGGCGCAGATAAGAAAAGAGCGATACGCCTTACAAAAAGAGATCCATAGACTGCAGGTGACTATAGTATATGCTGTCTCATTTAGTAGCTTTGAGTATGTACACATTTACCTGTATTATGAAGCCATGTTTTAAAAAGTCGTCTTACTTTTCTCTTTGGTAGTACAAATCTGTATTGAGCAACAACCTGTGTTAAGATGTCATCTTACTTTTGTCTCCTGATTAGTTTAATATTTTAGTACGTGCACATTGATTGATGTATTAAGCAACCACGTATTTTCTCTCAGATTTATTTTAAAATTTAATAAATCACATTATCTGTATTAGGCAACGACGTTTTGCTTTTTTGCAAGATCATCTCGACTTAGCACAATTATGGTACTTTCCTGTTAGGCAGCCATCTGTTCAAAGATACCTCCTTACTGTTGTCTCAAATTATCTAATACTTGTATTGTACCAGCTCTTAGTGACTGTTTGGAGAATCGAAGGCCACGGTTTCATACTTTGGTGACTTCAAAGTATGCTAGCATGCAGTTCAACGTCTAGGTGAAGAGGAAGTGCTTGTCAGTCTGATTAAAATTAGCGCTACCAGTGGAGCTAATTTTAATTAGATTGAACTGTTATATACACGCTGTCAACGTGTACACCCCCCCCCCCCACACACACACACACCTTCTCCCACTTTTCCTTCCCCAAGCCGACATACATTCAATCAACCATTTGACAAGTGTTGATATCTATTGCAGGTTGAGCCATGTCTGGCATCATCACAACCCGAGTTACCTGTAAATGTATCCAATGAGTGTGATGTTGGAAACAAAAAGGCAATGAAATTTTAAATTTTAAATTTTAAAATAATTGTAATAAAAATAAAATGGGGGAGGGGTATAATACTATTAGATTCTGTGCACGTAATACTGAATGTTGATTTCCTGCAGGTGGTGCTAGAACGGAGTGTTAAGCAGGAGTCGCACATGCACGAAAGTGCGCAGACTAAGACCGACGAGGTGGGCAACACTGCTGGCGAACACAAAGATCTGGACGCGGGAATCGAAATCCTGCGTCGCATCCGTGCAATTAAGATGCATCCGAATACAGTGAAAAAGATTCACAACGAAGGATACACACCTGGAGCCAAAATAGACGTAACAGGTGGGTACCAGTGGCACACTGATTATCCAAAAATCCATACGAAAACATTGCATGCATCTTATGGAAAGCAACGAGGTGTTAGTTTGTATAACAATTATGTAAGTAATCTTCTGTTAAAGTGACAGACCCTAGTTTTTAAACACTACGGCGTATTTTCCACTATTAAAGCCGTTTTTTTATAATTAAAATTAGAAATACTTGCATTTTATTATTTGGAATATTAATTTTCGTAAATCTGAAGTGGTTCTGGTCATCCAATACCTTAAAATGCAAGTTTCCTAATTCTGAAAACGCACGTTCGTCTGAGAAATAATGGTAATAGAGACGATCTCTACTTATTTTTAGACCGAATTTCCCTGTTTAAATATGACAAACTTTAGCTTCTCTCTATTATAACCTTATCTAAATGTGTGTTGCAGGTTTGTAGATTAACTAAACGTAGTGTCCATTTTCACGGGCTGAAACTAGGGTCTGCGCCTTTAATATTTGACGATTTGGAAGCCAACCTGATGACTGAAAGCCACGAGAGATAGTAAAAGAAACCCATCACTACTCGGCTACAGCTATGATAAAAAACACTAATATAATAAAGTGTTGAAGTGACCTTAAACAATAAATTTATTTTAAAAAGCAATATATGCTTTTCCCTAACTTTAGATAGGATAGAGCATATATATCCAAGACGTTGTCTTGACATATTTAATTATGTTCAGTAAAATGTAAATAGAGAATAATAAATGAGTGGCCGTTAGATACCATTTATATATCACAAGTTGTTTTAAAATGTATCTAACGAGTTATGAAATAAATGGTATCTAACGGACACTCATGTGTTATTCTATTTCTTAAATATCTCCAAAAATCATTTTTTAAGCAAATTTTAACATCTCTTTCGAATAAAAGTTATTTTCAGCCGTTGCACTTGTAGCTAACTTACGCGTCACCGACCCATGATTGTCAGGTTAACTACACGTCACAATATAATCGATTTTCATCGTGTAGTTTTTCATTGGATATATGACAGTGGTGACCAGGTCATCACCTAAGAGCAGCCAGTTGTATGTCTTGAAATTGTTAACACACGTGCATGTGTAACCAACCATGTGTTGTAAAAAATAGCGCATGGTGTTCTCACCAACGGGTGTGTAAGAAAGTCAGTTTGTGGATAATAAAGTTCGGTGTATTTTTTGGCAGTGGGACTTTACATGGAAGATTTTAAAGTATCAAAAATATTATCATATATATCTGGCTCCATATTAATAGAGGTAGTCTACTTAAGTTATACTTATCTTCACATTCAAAGTCGGCAGATAGTAGATAAGTATAATGCACTGACTTAAGTATATTTATGAATATGGGACCTGAAGAAGTGAGGTGCATGTGGACTTTCTGTTTCTGTTTTAACTAGACTTCTAGCTTATGTATCTGCTAGCGTAATATTACTGTTAATGTTATGGCAAACTCGAGGTTATTTTAGACTCATTACTTCTAATTATATAGTTCTTCGATGAGTAATTAACGTTTTTGAAACATCTTTTGAGAGATCATGTGCATTGCAACAAAGCCAATAAAACTCCAATCAGATCGTCCATCTCGTCGCTACGACATATTATATTGGTTGTACGATCGAGAGAGAAGGGCAGGAGTTGTTAGTATGTTGGGCACAATTTAGATTACACTGCATTTTGCTTTTAAAACTAGAAGGGGAATTACTTAATATTTTAGCCTCACACAGTAAAGGATATCAGACTACTGACGCACAATTTACAACGGGTTCGAAATCCAAAGAAGATAAAATACTTTTCATTTATTTTGAAAACGTATGATTTTACAATTGAACGAGAGCCTTACGTTAGTTTTTATATTTAATTAACAGGTCACGTTTCTAATAATTGATCTTTTCCTTTACCTTATTTTGCTACAGATCGATTGTCAGAGGCGTTCAAACTTGCTGCCCCGGATATTGGCAAGAACTGGGCCCACTTTTACCAGCAGCTTCCCTTCCGCCCGCCCAGAGACTACGACGCCCGGTCGCACGACATAGAATGTAAAGTACAGTTTTGTCTTATTATGTACTAGTCAATGTTGAATGTAAACTACAGTTTTGTCATATTATGTACTAGTCAAGGTAGTATGTAAACTAGTTTTGTCTTATTATGTACTAGTTAAGGTAGAATGTAAACTAGTTTTATCTTATTATGTACTAGTTAAGATAGAATGTAAACTAGTTTTATCTTATTATGTACTAGTTAAGGTAGAATGTAAAGTACAGTTTTGTCATATTATGTACTAGTTAAGGTAGAATGTAAACTAGTTTTGTTTTATTATGTACTAGTTAAGATAGAATGTAAACTAGTTTTGTCTTATTATGTACTAGTTAAGGTAGAATGTAAAGTACAGTGTTGTCATATTATGTACTAGTTAAGGTAGAATGTAAACTAGTTTTGTCATATTATGTACTAGTTAAGGTAGAATGTAAACTAGTTTTATCTTATTATGTACTAGTTAAGATAGAATGTAAAGTACAGTTTTGTCATATTATGTACTAGTTAAGATAGAATGTAAACTAGTTTTGTTTTATTATGTACTAGTTAAGGTAGAATGTAAACTAGTTTTATCTTATTATGTACTAGTTAAGGTAGAGTGTAAAGTACAGTTTTGTCATATTATGTACTAGTTAAGATAGAATGTAAACTAGTTTTGTTTTATTATGTACTAGTTAAGGTAGAATGTAAACTAGTTTTATCTTATTATGTACTAGTTAAGGTAGAATGTAAACTAGTTTTATCTTATTATGTACTAGTTAAGGTAGAGTGTAAAGTACAGTTTTGTCATATTATGTACTAGTTAAGATAGAATGTAAACTAGTTTTGTTTTATTATGTACTAGTTAAGATAGAGTGTAAACTGGTTTTGTTTTATTATGTACTAGTTAAGATAGAGTGTAAACTAGTTTTATCTTATTATGTACTAGTTAAGATAGAATGTAAACTAGTTTTATCTTATTGTGTACTAGTTAAGATAGAATGTAAACTACTTTTATCTTATTATGTACTAGTTAAGATAGTGTAAACTTATTATGTACTAGTTAAGGTAGAATGTAAACTAGTTTTATCTTATTATGTACTAGTTAAGGTAGAATGTAAACCAGTTTTATCTTATTATGTACTAGTTAAGGTAGAATGTAAACCAGTTTTATCTTATTATGTACTAGTTAAGATAGAATGTAAACCAGTTTTATCTTATTATGTACTAGTTAAGGTAGAATGTAAACCAGTTTTATCTTATTATGTACTAGTTAAGGTAGAATGTAAACCAGTTTTATCTTATTATGTACTAGTTAAGATATAATGTAAACTGGTTTGGAATGTTTGTTTAACGGCACCTCATAATATGGTTATTTTGACACTCATACCACTATCTTTGATATACCTGTCGTGGTGCACTGGTCGGGACGGTGGAAAAAAAAAACTCCACGAGAACGGGTCTACTGAGGTGATTCGATCCTGCGAAAAAATCATTCTGATGCCGATTTAGACAATAATTTGCCATTGTTGATATGAGCACTAAATAGTGGCTTGGCTGATTTTTAGCTTTAATCATAAACAGGCTAGTTGTAAACCTATCGCAGATCGAAGCTCTTTTCACTGTGCTCTGTTGTTTTTCAGTGATCGACCTTACATCACAGCGCCACGATCTGGGTCTCGGAGCCACTGTCGTGAAGAGCTTGGAAAAGTGGAAGCGACTTAGCAACACAGCGTCAGTTACCTCCCTTATTGATACTTTGAACGCTTCCATGAAAACTGCCACCGCCAAGAAAATACACCGAACTTTACTATCCACAAACTGACTTTGCAATTTCTACAACATAATAAAATATCTTAAAGTGTACTTTTCAACGACGGTACAGATTTTGTTTTCGTGTTGTTAATTTACACTTGGCCTGGATAGTTTTTTAATTTAGTGTCAACTCCTTTAAGTGTATGGCTATTGTCTAAATAATTGGTAGGCCTACATGTATATTTTATGTGTATCAAACACAAGTCTTTGATGATGTTCGGACAGGATATCTCATGTTCAATGTGTAGTTTTGCAATATGCCCGGCAAGATACAATTAAATTATGACGTCAACTGTGTACATCTGATTTTGGGGTCTGCCTGTCAACTAACCAGAGTACTCTGACTGTAAGAGAGCTCTCATTACAGAGTCCTAACTGTCCATGTCTCCGTCTAGCTCTCTTACAGTCGGACTACCCGTCAACGTGCCCAGCTAGAAATGTGAAGTTGTGTTACAGGTGTTTGTGAACACGAATTTCCCTATTACATTTATATACAATGGATACCCATAGATTACTTAATACATTCATCCTTTTTATTAGTTGTAGTAGTAGTAGCTGGTATTCGCAGTGCCTTAAAAATAATAATTATAATAAAAAGCCCTATAAACCGGACATCCATGGACGAAACGTTGTCCGGTTTTCAGGGGTTAGCGTTCTATTCGTACTTGTTCTGATATGTTCTCGGTTATTGAAGATGTGTGGATATGTTCCAGGGTCCCGTTCCATCAAGCGATCAGAGCGCTTAGATCAACTTAAGTGCATAGGGTAGCTATACGCTTAAGGTAATCTTAGGGCTAAGATAGTTTCGTCGAACGGGGCCCAGTAAAGAATCTTTCACGTTAGATATTTTAACGTTTGCTTATATACTTTCGAAACTTCTAATTATTTAAGTTCATCTTCGATTGATAGTTCAATACGGCTAAGCTTATAAATACTGAAATATTGGCTTGAATTTCGTGTTCTTCTTCTGCTTGGACCATTGTGTTATTCCATTTTCAAACTTTAAAAAAAAAAAAAAAATTATTTTGTTTATTATTATTATTATTATTATTATTATTATTTTTTTTTTTTTTTTTTTTTGGGGGGGGGGGGCTATATTATGCTAACGCACAAAATAACTGTAATGAATTATTAACGCATCATAATCACATACTGTGGATGAGGCATTGCCAAATGAATTGTGGAATAGCTTGTCATACTTCAGTTTAACATTGTTCAGTATCTACGAGACTGGCAGTCTTCATCCAGTCCAGACCGGCCTCGGTGGCGTTGTGGCAGGCCATCGGTCTACAGGCTGGTAGGTACTGGGTTCGGATCCCAGTCGAGGCATGGAATTTTTAATCCAGATACCGACTCCAAACCCTGAGTGAGTGCCCCGCAAGGCTCAATGGGTAGGTGTAAACCACTTGCACCGACCAGTGATCCATAACTGCTATCCTGCCTGTGGGAAGCGCAAATAAAAGATCCCTTGCTGCCTGTCGTAAAAGAGTAGCCTATGTGGTGACAGCGGGTTTCCTCTAAAAAAATCTGTGTGGTCCTTAACCATATGTCTGACGCCATATAACCGTAAATAAAATGTGTTGAGTGCGTCGTTAAATAAAACACTTCTTTCTTTCTTTCATCCAGTCCATTTTATTAACATGTAGCTAACTTAGAATGTCCCACATACTGGTTTGGGTAGATATAATTTGCTTTCATTATTCTGTAGTCTATGTGTAATTTCACGATTAAACGAAACTAACTTTATCATTCATGACCCGTGTGCTATATTAGCAACTGCATTGTAAATTAATTTAATGTTTTGCGTTAAAGAGACTGATATTCCTAGCAAAGTTACAGAGAAATCATTTCATATTTTCCAGTAATTATATTTTATTTTCTACTTTTAAAATGTCATTCGGGCGAACGGCTGTCAGTTATATAGTATTTCGCGGCCTAGGAAGTAATTTGAAGATTCGAAGGTACTTAGCTATCTAGCTGATTCAAAACATTAATGGCCGAACATGTTACTAAACCAATACTGATAATCTTATAGTTTTCAACTAGAAAGCAACAAAGCTGCCATGACTAGATGGAGAAGTAGACAGCACAAAGGCTGACATGAGTGTTATAGATTGCACTTAAACCAAAACATTAGCGGTCATAAAAATGGAAAAGATTTTTTGAAGAGAATGCCGATGACCCATGTTGGAACATATACGTTTACATTTGTCTGGTGTCGCAAAATGTAAAGTATTGCACCTGGTCTTTGGACAATACACCCCAACAAGCAAAACTATCGGAACAGTTAGATTTACACATTGATAGTCTAGCACTGAATTTGAAGAACACAAACTGTGGATGGCTGCTCGGGCAATCTTAAACGAAAGACAACATGAATTGATGTTATCCGGCATGGTTTACTGGTTACTGTCAGATAAATGCTTGTACACCAGACCATCAAATGGTCCTCGTTTGAGAGATAATGTTGGATTTGCCCTATGCAACTCATACGAATATGATGCTGACAAAGTTGCCGTTCGTCTTTTCCAGAAACTCGACTATTGTTTGGAACTAGTTTCCGTAGACACAACCGTGACAACCGTGAAAGTTCTCGCTAAAACATAATTTTGTCAGTGCACGTTCTGTTATATTTGCTAATAAACACTACAATATGGGAAAGACAACACACATTATATCTGGTTATAAAGATCCAATCAACAGTTTCACTCATGTCATGTCTGGAATAAACTGTACAGCGAGTATTGTAATCTGTTATCAAATGCTGTGTACCCTAAGGCCCACACGGCAGCGGGTCCACAGTGTTGCATACATTGACGCAATGACACACGCATAGAATACTTGTAATACTGCCCTAGACACGCAATTAGCAACCGTCAGCAAGGTTTACAGCCTCTTATCGTAGCCGGGAGGTGGGGAAATGGGTGCAATACCCCCCCCCCCCCCCCCCGCCACCCCAACACCTCCTGTTTCCCAGCACCGTTTATATTCGTCTGTCGTGCCATAACACGTACAGAAGCGGGAATTAACAGACCTAGAGGACAACGTGGTTGCCCCCTCCCATATGGGTGCATCGCAATATAAAATCCCGATTATGCTGATGTGTGTTGCTAAAACAACAGTAGTATACAGGCCTGTATGGTGCCATGATTGACCTACTTTCCCGTGATCACGTGACCTTGGTAGGAGACAATGGGCTTTTGTGTAGGAAACAATGGCCTTTGTATAGGGGGGTGCAGGTGTCTGACCTTGGTAGGAGACAATGGGCTTTTGTGTAGAAAACAATGGCCTTTGTATAGGGGGGTGCAGGTGTCTGACCTTGGTAGGAAACAATGGCCTTTGTGTAGGAAACAATGGCCTTTGTATAGGTGGGGTGCAGGTGTATGGCCTCGGTAGGAAACAATGGCCTTTGTGTAGAAGACAATGGCACAATGGCCTTTGTATAGGAAACAATGACACAATGGCTTTTGTGTAGGAAACAATGACATTTGTATAGGGAGGTGCAGGTGTCTGGTCTCGGTAGAAAACAATGGCCTTTGTGTAGGAAACAATGGTCTGGGTGCAGGTGTGCGATCATGGTGTATTCAATTCAATGTATTGCATATTACCAAACAAACTGGTGTCAGCAAACAAATAAAAGCAAAAGAAAAACATACAGCACCATTAACAACAACAATTAATAATAACACTATGTACAGGCCAGGTGTAAGTGACGTTGGATTTAGCTTCATTGTATAACGTCTATTGTGTTGTTTTTTTGTATTCACAGTGGACATACACGTGGATGTTTTTTCACAGTGTTTTATTCTAGGCACCCAAAATAATAGCCGTTAAAATATGTCTCGTGGGGAAGGACTGTAACTGTTTGCTGACTGTTTGGTCTAAAGTGAGGCTTTCATGTCGCCAGACAAAATGCGTGTGTGATGATTTTCATTCATTTGTATTTCTTTAGCACATTGTCGACGTTTTCTTAGTTGCCGTCATTCAGCCATTCATTCATTCGCTTTATAATAGAGGAGTACTTTATGAGACCTCTTCATCAGCCCTCATACAAAGGCATTTTATTACACCTCTCCGAGTGTTTATGAAACCAGGTGAACTGCAAAAGACATACTGACGCGTGCCCGTCTTAAGTAGCAGAATAAATTTGTTATGGTATGCCCACTGACCGTCAAAGTTTGTTTGTGTTTAGCGACATCACTAGAGGACATTGGTTTATGAATCATCGGTTATTGGATGAAAAACATAATTTTGACAGTTTTAGAGAGGAAACCCGCTACATTTTTTCCATGAGTAGCAAGGGATATTTTATATATACAATCTCATACCCCTTATGGGGCCAGTATTTCATAATTAAATACAAACTTTTGTGTGTGTGTGTGTGTGTGTGTGTGTTTGTGTGTGTGTGTGTGTGTGACTGAATTAGGTGTGTGTGTGTGTGTGTGTGTGTGTGTGTGTGAGAAACACTAGAGAGAAACACCCCAGCCCATTGCTATGAAGAAAGAACGCGTGACTGCAACTCAACGCTCCAACCTAACCTATGCTCTTTTAACTGCATTTTAAACACGAGTATTTCCCAAGAGTACAAGCCTTTATAGACAACCAGTGTATTATGTCTGGTATATCAAAGGCCGTGGTATGTGCTGTCCTGTACACACAACTCTTGCTACTATAAAGTAGCGGAAGAAATATTCAATCACAAATCTAGTTATAGAGTAGAATACACAAAAAACAAACGCAATGGAGAGAGAGAGAGAGAGAGAGAGAGAGAGAGAGAGATAGAGAGAAAGAGACAGCTAGAAAAAGAGAGAGAGAGAGAGAGAGAGAGAGAGAGAGAGAGAGAGAGAGAGAGAGAGAGAGAGAGAGAGAGAGAGAGAGAGAGAGAGAGGGGAGGGAGAGAGAGAGAGAGATGTCACACGTGATTAATCCATTAGTGTAAGTCGGCGACACACGCGCCGCCATGGGTTTAACAAGTAGTACGTGTTAACCAAAGGGAAATAGCTGCATTTTTAAACAGAATACTAGAGTACTAGCCTTCGTACAGGGCTTTTTAATTACCAAATGGGTAAATACAGTGATCAATCTAGGATCGATCCCCATCGATGGCCAAATAGGCTATAGCCAACCAGTGCATTATGTCTGGTATATCAAAGGCCGTGGTATGTGATGTCCTGTGCACACAACTCTTGCTACTATAAAGTAGCGGTAAAAATATCCAATCACAAATCTAGTCATGGAGTAAAAAAAAAAAAAAAAAAAACGCAATGGTTTGGTTTTTAATTTTTTTATTTTTCTAAAGTACAAATCTCTATAGACAACTACACATGCAATGGACACACATTGGGTTACATCGAGAGGCCTTAAGGGCGACATGTGAATAATATGAGTGTTCATTTCTCTTCATCTTCGTGCTCATCATCAGTATCCTCATCGTCGGTATCGTCGTCGTCTTGTTCGTCCAAATATTCGCCGATCGAGGAACGATACTGATTTAATTTAGAACGAATCTGTGGTCTGAGATCTCTGTCTGGATTCACAAACTGTAGAATTTTTCCTGGTGTTGGGGCCTTTGTCAAAGTAATGCATATACGTCAGAAAGCGAGAGTACGTGTCTTTAAATAACTTCCATTGCAATGTCTTCATCTTTCTCTTTCGATGGCATCTTGGGAAATGTTTTTTTTCTTCGTAGCGTTTCCTCTTGCTTTCGAAATAGTCACGATTGATGTCGAATTCACGCTCGATCATCAGACGTACGCCTTCGTTTTCCAGATCGGACGACGGCTCTTCATTTCCCTCCTCGCACGTTTTCACGTGTCGCTGCAAGTCACTCCCGTCTTTAAAGACCAGACCACACGTATCGCAAGACTGCATCCTCTTGACCTTTTTCAGATAGGGCTCTACCTCATCTTCTTCTTCTTCGTCGTCACTTTCGTAGGCGGGTATGCCTGGTAGTTTTCTCTTGAATGCGTTTCTTTGCATGATTTGCTCGTAGAGCTCCTTCTCCGACGGTGGTTGAAACTCTTCTGAGACATTCGCCGTTACACTCGTGCTTATATACCATCCGGACGGCCCCGTCTCTAAACCATTTGGTGGAAGGCGCCAATGTTCGGGCGTGGTCGGTTTTAAGTCCACCAAGAGATGTCCGTAGGGCCTGTGGGTAGCTTCCTCAAACCGCTGCTTGAAATGACGAGTATTTCCAGGATACATCTGCTGTGCCAAGGTTAGGACTTGCTGCTTGTCGATGGGGTTGTTGAACAGTGCCAGGTAATGACAGTTTCTTCTTTGTGTCGGGTCCTTGCTGTTATAGAGGTTCTGGTTGATGGCAATCATAGAGAGGTTTCTGTGGTGACTTCCTTCCGTGAACAGATCGGTGATGCGAGGGTCTTTTCCAGCTGTAGACATCAGGTCGTCCAACACGATGAGATTTCTGACCTTGAACAAATTTTACTCGAGCAACCATTTTGATCGTATCATAGAGAGGTTGCCATCGTTTGTAGAGCCAGATGATGCGCTGAGGAGGCGGGTGGATTTTACCATCCCTTAGCAGTTTGTACAACAAAAATGTTTTTCCACACGACGTGGGCCCCGACACGATCATGGTGAACGGATGTAACAATCTTAGGGGCTGCTGCTGCAGCGGAGCAGGAGCTATAGGAGCCCTATGAGCAGGAGCTATAGGAGCCAGAGGAGCAGGAGCTATATGAGCTAGAGGAGCCAGAGGAGCCCTAGGAGCCGGAGCTATAGGAGCCAGAGGAGCTATAGGAGCCAGAGGAGCTATAGGAGCCAGAGGAGCAGGAGCAGGAGCTATATGAGCTAGAGGAGCCAGAGGAGCCCTAGGAGCCGGAGCTATAGGAGCCAGAGGAGCAGGAGCCAGAGGAGCAGGAGCTATAGGAGCCCTAGGAGCAGGAGCTATAGGAGCCCTAGGAGCCGGAGCAGGAGCTATAGGAGCCAGAGGAGCCGGAGCAGGAGCTATAGGAGCAGGAGCTATAGGAGCCAGGGGAGCCGGAGCTATAGGAGCCAGAGGAGCAGGAGCTATAGGAGCCGGAGCAGGAGCAGGAGCTATAGGAGCCATAGGAGCCTGGAGTTGAGCTGAATAGAAGGTCTTCCAATGACGTAGCATATTTGATGGTTTTGAAAAAGTCTTTGGACATACGGGACACGATCTTTTGTTCATGACATGTTCCGGAATAAACCAATTCTGATTCATGATGTTGTCTATTGAAGTGTTCGACGTGAACTGACGATGTTGAAACTGCCATGCCCCCTTTTATAGTCTTCTCAAAAATGCTTGTGCCGTTTTTGCCCAGTCTGCTCTCGTCGTTTCTGTTCCACGCCACTCTCTTCACGTTTCCGTTTCTGCTCGGCCTTGGCTTGCTCTACCACTTGTGTTGGGGACACCATGACGACTTTGGGTGCCGGGGGCGTGTTCTGTTCCTCTTTTTCTTTTTTCCATGTAGGGTCATACAGTTCTAGACATCGATCTACACTGTACATCATCTGATTTTTCCCACCACGTTGCACTGGAAAATGAGGTTGAAGTTTACCTTCTGCTTGCAACTTGTAGAAACGGGTCCACTTATCCACGTCGGGTACATATAACTTGTACTGGTATGACATGTTGCTTCTCTGAAGGTTCTACCTCAAATGACGATGTTACCCATTACCCTTTTATTTATACTCTCTACAATTTCACGCATGCACACAAAGATTAAATTTTGTGTGGTACGTATGACCCATCCCCCATCCCAAAGCATAGCTCGTGCACGGCTCAGGGCCACTCCCGGGACCACACTCAGGGGCCTCACACAGGGCCACACTCAGGGCCACTCAGGGCCATACTCAGGGTCACAGGTCCACACACACACACACACACACACACACACACACACACACACACACACACACACAGGGTCACCCTTAAATTAATAACAAACAAAATGTGTTATTCACGAGTTTATTTTACAAAACGAAAAGTATCACACTCATGCAATACGTGTTTAATGTCTGAACACGTTATTCACATAGGGACATCTCGGGGACAGTCTGTAATGTTCCATCACTGGATCGTCCATTCTCTGCCATCGGTAGGCGCGTAGTCCACAGCAGTAACAGACAACGGCATCATGGTCTCCCGTGTAGAAGAAACCGGCCTTGGCGAGCTCCCTCGGTTTCTGTCGTAACTGTAAGGGCCACCACCCAAATGTCTGCATTCGTGTATAGAATCCTCTCATTTCGGGTCGATGAAAGAACAAGTAATGTCTCGAAAGACCATCCCATTCATCATCGGCGTCGTAGGCATCATCATCGTAGGGAGCAGCATCCGTTTTATATTCTCGAGCAGCATCCGTCTGATCCATGGGTTCTTCGTTCACAATTTCACCGGGTTCACGTGCAGCGTCCGTTTGATCTGTGTCATTTTCTTCTTGTTTGGTAGTCACTCTTTTGATCGTGTGTCTTTCTGAACATTTACAGATCAAGACGTCGTCCTCGTCGCTACTGCTGCAGCTGCTAACACTGCTCGAATATCCCGATGCCATCGTCTTCGTTCCAGATAGAGTGCAACAAGATACAAAAATCATCAGCAAACACGTCTGCTCTCTTCGAGTTCTCAAGCACGAATGAGCCCTTGGGAGAGAAAACACAGCCGATATATACAAGTCAGTTTAGTTGGAATCATTCTGTTGATGGTACCCATTGGGGGTGCAGAAGGAGCACTGAAGAAATCCCATCTGGTTTTGATGGTCATCTTGCATGGCGCAGGGCACACTCGAGTTCAGCTCTGGTACAAAATCACACATGACTGTGAAACAGCCTTTCAATTTCTCCCATTGTTGTAGAGAAAGGAATATTCCTTTCTTCGAAGGTTTCACAGATTTCGTTTCATCACACCACCACCACTGACGCAGGTCCACCCCAGTAAAGTTCTTGTCCATACTAGCATGAACATTGGCTCCAAGGTGTTTGACCAACCAATGTTTCATCCTTCCCTTGTTTCAAGGCTGAAATCGTTTCGTCTATCCGACTCTTACATCCACACAGTTCAACCCACTGCTTTAGATTTAGAGCGATATCTCGTTTGGTGGGGAATTTTTTCCCCTTATCACTGTCGAATTTCCGGATATGTATCAAAAGTTCTTGCTTCCATGGTTGGGCCACAACGTATACATTTTGTCCAATTTCTAGTTGGCATCGCGATCTTTTACCCCGTTCAGGGCATTGAGTAGTACTTGATGAATGTCCCGATGCCATCTTCTTCTTTCAAAATAAAAAAAAGCAACAAAACACAAAAATGTGAATATCAACAACCTCTAAAAAAAAACTAGACGTAGATCTTGTCTGTGGACTTTTCGGCGAACGAATGACAATGAAGCCAAAAGCACCCTTTTTATACCCGAGGGAGGCACCCCCAGCTCAGTCCAAGGACGCACACCTGTACCCAGGCCATTGTCTCATACACAAAGACCATTGTTTCCTACACAAAGGCCATTGTACCATTGTTTCCTACACAAAGGCCATTGTTTTCCTGCCCAGGTCAGACACCTGCACCTCCCTATACAAAGGCCATTGTTTCCTACACAAAGGCCATTGTTTCCTACCAAGGTCAGATACCTGCACCCCCCTCTACAAAGGCCATTGTTTCCTACACAAAAGCCATTGTGTCATTGTTTCCTACACAAAAGCCATTGTTTCCTACCAAGGTCACGTGATCACGGGAAAGTAGGGCATGGCGCCCGGTAGGCCTGGACATCAGGCATTGTCATGATCCAAATAAAATGTGTGTGTGTGTGTGTGTGTGTGTGTGTGTGTGTGTGTGTGTGTATGTGTGTGTGTGTGTGTGTATGTATTAATTGGTATAGCCATTATAAGAGGCGAAAAATTATTTGGAAAATTAATGGTAGATGAGATACCCATGGCTTATTTTTCGTAAACCTGTTTAAGTTACGTCTTTATATAGGCCATGACCTTATGATCAGCTGACTGACGGTGTCACTTTGTATAATATATATGACTGCGTTGGGCGTGATTATAAAAGTGTAGGCCATACACCTTGTTCTTTTGATTCATCAGTAATCTAACATACGTTCGGTCAGTTAGTCACATAATTTAACAAAATACATATTTGAAGAAAGGAAATGTTTTATTTAATGACACACTCAACACATTGTATTTACGGTTATATGGCGTCGGACATATGGTTAAGGACCAACAGATATTGAGAGAGGAAACCCGCTGTCGCTACCTCATGGGCTACTCTTTTCAATTTGCAGCAAGGGATCTTTTATATGCAATATCCTCCAGACAGAATAGTACATACCACGGCCTTTGTTACACAAGTTGTGGAACAATGGATGGAAAGAGAAATATCCCAATTGGTCCAGCGACGGAAATCGATCCTAGATCAGGCGAGCGCTGTACTGAGCTACATCCAGCCCCCCCCCCCCCACCCCACCCCGCCCCCCATCTACATGTTTGAATACCTTTGCTTGTATGTAACTTTTATTGACAAATATGTGGCTTTCGGTGGTGTGCGATTGAAAACACTAGCTGTAATATAAAGTATGTGACGGAAACTAGTTTAGTATTTTCTATAAGTAAATATATGACGTCATGTGTTGTTGGACTGACGTCATAAAATATATTAATTTTTTTCCTCCTAATTATGTCTACGTCCACAAGTGAACATGATTTTGTCAACTGGCAAAATTTGCCGAATGAAGCTTTAATCAAAATATATAGCTATTTGGATGATTCTATGCGATGTCAAATGTCACTTACGTGCAAGCAATGGAACCAAGCATTCAATACTCCTGTATTATGGAGGAGGCGATATTTTTTATTCACTGGTTTTCGGGCAATGGAAAGCTCTGTAACAGCGTGCAAATACCTCAGATCACTGGGCAAACACCTAAGGCATGTTGAAATTGAGTGTGGACATCCTGTTTTACACACGGCTCGTCCAATTGCACAGGCATTGGACCGATTCGTCACTCAGATCAACAGGTTAAGGTGTATTCGTATCCTGTCTTTTAAAATGGAACATTTGGGCATCAGCCGTGCTTGGCAGTTCTTTCAGTCATCAAAATCACGGCTCGTGTCGGCGCTCTGCAAGTTCCTCAAGTCCCAGAGGCATTTACGAAGACTGGAACTGTCAGGGGCGCATATGATTTCAGAAGACGGATCTGCTCTCATTAACGCTTTGGGCATATCACAAGCACGGAAGACTTTAGAAGTTCTTCACATCGAAAACTTCTATGAGCAGAGGCATACCGCTTTCTCAGATGAAGCATATCTTAACACCATGAGGAAACTAACAGCATTAAGAATTGTATTCTTGAACTATATTTATATCAATGACACGGTCTTGAATATTTTAGCAAAGAGAGCAGGAAGCTCTTTGGAGTTTCTTAGAATTGTCGCGGATTCCAGAGAACCGTACGAACATAATATTTCCGCTAATGCTTGGTTGGACTTTAAAAAACAATGTCCGAAAGTGAAGCTTGTTTTTCATTTCTTGGGGAAACTGAAGTACTCTGATTATACAAGGACTTTACTCAAAGGAATGCCTTTGGTCGACTTGAATATTATCAGCTGGGAATCACTACCAAACAACAGAGACCCCGATAGAGAAAGAATGCCAGATGTCCTCAAATACATTGGCGATCACTTCCCAAATTCTTTAGGTGTATAATTTTATAACACAAAATATCCTTTTTCTAAAGTTAACAGTATGTGTATACATTTACATAATAACTTTTACAGTCTAATACTTGCACCACTTACAATAAATGCGCCATTATTAGTGTTGGTTAATACTGTAAGGTAATTTAGAAATCTTTATATTGTACCCTTCGCAACCTGTAATAAGTATTGGTGTGTAACATGCGATGGATAGGAGGTCTAGTCTTTCCTGACTTAGACTAACATAATGCGAGAAACCATTTTTCTAATACTGCACGAACACTTCAAAACATTGCGAGGGCATCACTAGGAAAATGTCTACTGTGCTTCAAAAGAAGGCACTTTTTAGTTTCTATTATTATTTTATTTTTATTTTGAAAGAGGGTGGCAGTTGAGGTTATATTATTTAATTTTAAAAAAAAAACCCACAAACAAAAACAGCCACCCCTAACCCCCCACCCCCATCCCCACAACATAACTGACTGCATTCGAAGCCAAACATGCAGATTCTATAAATGTTTCACAATAAACAGGCCTGGTCCTACTATCAGTGTTAGAAATAATTAACATCGCCACTCTAGATAAAGTGGAGTCATCTTAGTTAATTCGTGATCACGTACCATTTTGATGTCAATGAGTCAAGTGAATATATGTTTTTAATTCTTTCAAAGCTCATTTTCGACTGTCGGTTGACCACGCCGTTCAACCTGCCCTGGACACGTCTTTGATCCACCTTATTGGAAGATGCTGTAACCTCACTGAGGTGTCCATTAACTGCAAATTGGAATTGTCCACCGTGGAATCTATATGCAAAATGGCAGGAGACCAGTCGCGGAGAGGTAACAGAAGCACCAGCTATTCAAACACTGTATAGATATCTCATGCAATACAACACATAGGGGCTGGTCCTACAATTACGTAAATCTTAAAGGGTAGCGGAAATCATTAAACCAAGATTGGTCGTAGAAACGTTTATTTAACATTTTGGTTAACGATATTATTCGTTTCTATGAATAATAACAACATATACTATACTCTTCAAAAAAAAAGTAGAGAACTCTAATAAGAATTTACAATTGCCAAAATTGTAAGGTATATTAGCTGTGGGGAATGGTTATATGATAATAGTGAATTAATTGGGCAAACATTACAACCGGTAGTTCAGTAGTACAGTAGGTTTTATGACCACCAAAGATCTTGAAGGACGGGGTCAAAAGTGAAATTTAAAAGTTGAGGGTTTTTTTTTATCAGTAAATCGCAAATTCAAACAATAAAAATGACTAAAAACAAAACAATAACAATTGTATGATCAACAGAATGAAAACGATAGACAGAAATAATGTTCCACAGTAATTGATGGACCTTCCTGGAAACTGTCAAAATCGAGAATGACACCCCACGCACGTGTACGGGGAAAATGCGTGATGTACGTGCAAACTATGGAATGTGTTTCGGTGTGTTGATAAACAGACCTGAACGTTCTTTACTAGGATGTCTGTGGTCAAAACGTATGTTCGGTCTAATAGTTGATATTAACATTACTATTTCAGGTTCCCCTACTTTTTTTGAAGAGTGTATATAAACGAGTGTTTCTGCGTCCAGTTTTGTTAAGTTGCCTAACGGTTTCAAAACCACGAGTCATCTTTATTTATAAATGAAATGGTGACGAACAAGGCGGTGGAAGGTGGGGCTTGGTATTGTACGATCTTAAGGTTACAAAACGTTACATTGGGCGAGGGGCTATAAAAATGATCTAAGTTTGTGTTATCAATGTGCAAGCTCGTAGGAACCCGAGGGATTTATGTGGAAAAAATGTCAAAATCAAAATTATTAAAGTGGTACCCGGGTAAAAATATCAACTGTCAGATTATACATTTGTAAAAATAAAAAGGGAGAGAGAGAGAGAGAGAGAGAGAGAGAGAGAGAGAGAGAGAGAGAGAGAGAGAGAGAGAGAGAGAGAGAGAGAGAGAGAGAGAGAGAGAGAGAGAGAGAGAGAGAGAAGGAGAAGATTAAAAAAAAAAATGAAAACAAATGTATAACCTTTCATTTGATAAGTGAAAACACCGCTTGCATACATTTCACAGCACTAAACGTGTACATCATTTTCTCAATAGGGGAACACATGGATTATGGAATTTTAAAAGTGCAAATTATTTAAACAGCTTAAAAATTGGCTATTCACAGACCTGGTCTTATATTTATCTTTTGTGATAATCCTTTCCAGCACTCTTGTTGTCATACATCTTTCTCTAGACCGGGGTCTATACAGATCAGTTTCCAATATAGCACTTAAGGTCTATGGGTTAACCGAGGCAGGTGAATGTACCCTATTATTATTATTTTAATAGGTTTAGCTTGTCTGGAGTTACGGGTTCGAGGCTTGACGGGCGACGACATGGCGCGACTAGCACTAGTGACTCAAGACACGCTGTGCAGTCTGGGATTCCGACGAGTGGAGCTTCTGTCCGAGGATGACGCTTTGGACGACTGAGCAGGGAACGCCAGACGAACGCGACACCCCGAGCTGACTGTTTTAAAAACAATTCGTCCTTTCAAATGTTTTCTTTTAAGGTATTGGAATCGTAATCACAAATTACTACGCAATACACTAGCAATGAAACGAAAAATATAAATTTAAACTCTTAGGACTGGACTATCGAAATGGACTATTTGTAAACCTTCGTCATGCCTCCGAAATGGGACTATTTGTGAAAAAACAAACAAAAACCCAACCCTTTGTATTCTTACAATAAGTTCAAACACATACTTCTCATTACTTATTATTCTTTTTAATGTCTTATAGAACTAGGGAAATCTTTATATTTTAATGTTTCGAATATTTAGCACTTAGCAACACATGTACTTTCAGTGTAGAATCCTTGAACTGAATACTCTCCAACACTTGGGCCAAATCACGATGAACAGCCAATATACCGGTATGGTTGCTTCAATACTACCTTTATGAACACTTCGTATGTCTTAATATACATATTTTTATTTCGCATGATTTATACTATGCGGACTTTTATTTTGAAAGTACACATGTATTTCTGTATTTTAAAAATGTATTAAAAGTGATATATGTATCATTTCTTTTCTTTCTTGAAATGTAGTCTTTAAGTATATACATTATAGTTGAAACATGGATACCTGCAGACCATGTCTGTTGAGTACTGAAACTCTCAGTCCATATACTTATCCAAACTGGTTAACTTCAAATATTATTTCATCTATCTAGTACATCCAAAAATAAAAACTAATTGAAATGAAAACAATCTATTTATTGTGGAACCAAAAACTAAAATAATGCAGTTAATTGTAGCAAAAGCACTGAACAATCACCAGTAATAAGACAACAGATAAAATATTAAAAGCTTTAGAGGCCATTCACAAGTATCCACAGTTGTATGTGCCCGTCTTTGACGGGTCGTGTTATCATGATACGGCGTTGTGCGTGCGTCCGTCCGTAAACATTTCGTTTCCGGAGCGTATCTTTGTTCAGGCGCGTGTACAGGACTTGTAGCAGAGCAGGGGCTTGGGCGTGGTAGTGTCTAGAATGTGGTGACCGAAGTTTATTGAGGGATCGAGTCTTGCTCCCCCGAAAATATATTAAGAAAAAAGAAAATTTGCTGAGCAGGGAGACCAATCCCCAGTAGAAAATATCCGGCCACCTATTGCTGCTGACACAATTAAACTCTACACCAGGGCTAGAAATGTTCCAGAGGCATCCCCCAAGCAACCTAAAGTGACAAACCAACTGTGTAGTGGGTGTTGTGCTCAACCATTTTAGACGGTCTTAACTCTTACCGATGCTTGCATTAGGCCACCCAACTCCCCCACTCACCCCGTGCGGTTTATACACGTGGAAATGTTGATAATTGTGAACAGCACTTTAAAATAACAAGTACTAAATCTACTGACACATACATGTAGTCTAAAATTAAACAAATACAATGACTAGGCTAATCTGGCCCTTATGAAATATACATATACATTTTAAGTGCATGCTATCACATGAATTCTGCTATCAGTTATAGAATGCAGTTGGTTTACAAATTATATTAGAAACAGTCCACAAAGGACCACAGATTTAATTACCAAATTGTTTCATGATGGTTGCTGTATATATTTATTTGAAAGTTATATTCAAAATTTAAGGAAACCTGACCTCAAATCTTAGGGACACTTTGAGCATCATGGTGGCAAGGTTTCTACTCTTCAAAGTCTGGTACCCATGATGATCAACTAAAACAAATGGTCTTATATCCTTTCTTAATCATTATTGTCTTTAAGTCAACAGTAACATGTGGTCTAACAATAGATGATAATGCACTACTAGTTAAGTCTGTGGAAACTTGGTATATGGTGGATTGTTAGCTACAAAGTTCAGTAGCAGAGCTATGTGCACAACTGTCATGTTTGAACATAACCACTTTATCGTCCAGACTGTGAAGGTTAATCCTGGCAGCTGCAGCGAAACATCAGAGGAAAAGAGTCTTCTTTGAAAATTCATCCAGAAAAGCTTCCAGGATAAGTTCATAAGAAGCCATAAAGGGTTTACATGCCTCCACTTACATGCAGACGAGTAAATCTAAATCACAGTTGAACTGTTGATGGAAAACCGGCAGTACAGTACTGATTTCTTTATATCTTAAAGTAGCAACAACTGTAGATTAATTAAGACACAGAGAGAATTCCTTCAGTTTATCATGGAAGACCAATGGACATTTATAATTGCTTTAGCAGACGTGATGACACGACTGGTTATCAAAAGCTGTAAAACACATATATACTGCCCAGTCAATGAGAAAGTACATATAAGAGATCCCTTGTTGCTTTGTCGTTAGAAATAGTATATGTACATGTAGCAGCAGCTGGTTTTCTCTCTTTCTGTCCCTAGACTAAGTAACTCTTTATTACCCATGTGGTTAAAACTATCTTGGTACATATCAAAGTGATATGTACCACTAAAACGCCAAGTGAGATATAACACTTCGACGTCATCGACTGGCACATTATGACCATACAGGAATGTCAACCAAAATGTATACGTATATGTATAAAGAACTTCACATACGTTGTTTTTACTTCCTATTTATTGCACAAGTTTATTTTATGCAAGAATATATATCACGACACTGCTGCATATTCTTGCACAAAATGAACATCATGGATAAAAATGGTAAACCACATGAGTGAACAAGAGAAGAATATACTGACAGGAACAGATGCCTTGGACATAATGGAATATTTTAACCATGTTATTATTTATAGAAATGCATTAAGGCTAGATGCCAAACTACATTATAAAAATATATTTAATATATAAAATGCTATTAAGTTTGTAGCCTTTCAAAACAGATGTTATTTATGAAACTAAACACAAAACATTTTGTGCTTGTAATATATAACAAAAAAATATTTAGTTTTTTAGGAAATGATTCATTCTGATACATAATCAAATCATAAATGATTTCAAAATATTCCATACAAAGGTACAAAACAGATTCTGCTAGTAAAAACAACACACATGCATGTACATATACATATTTAAAAAAAAAAAAAAAAAAAAAAAAAAAATATATATATATTCAACACATATATTATGAATGCTTGAGTACATCTTTAATAATTTGGCACCAATAAGTAATATCACTATAATATTAATTAGAAAATTAACTATCACTAAGATAATAATTTGTTTTAAAAAAAAAATCACCATTTTCTGCATGCAATATTAGACAAATAGTAATTTTCACCCTAAGAGATTAATATGCAACTGATAAAAAATAAATAACAAAAATGTCAGATAAAACATTTTAAATGCTGACAAGGTTTGTTTGTTTTTTGTTTTTTTATTTATTTGATACATGCAATTACTTATAAACAATATTTTGTTTACATTAATGTAATTGCTAACCATCATAATACAAAAATAATCTTCATTAGTATATCTTTGATCGTACCATCTTTAACATTTTGACTATGATGGATGCGAGCATGTGGTCCACTGATATCTTCAACAGCCAGTAGTTAATTTAAGATAGCAGCATCTGCATTGTGGGCATGTACCGTATCAAATTAGAATCCCCTCACCAATGATTTGATATAGAAAAAATGTGGTCTATTGTACATTTCAAATGGGACAATTTGTAAATGAACATATTATAATCAGTACAATGAAGAAATATTCCTAATTATAAGAACATAATAAAAATATTGAAAACTGCAAGCATCATAAACCCAGCCCAATTTGGAACTGTATTTTAATATCAGATAGGTGTGTTAAGAGATGGTAAAACGTCAAACAATTTTAATGACATATACTTCCAACACATTCTCATATTTGCAATCTGTATTAATTTCTGTAAACAGCTTGTACAACCACCAACAGTAATAAAATAATTATCAAACCGGGATTATTGCACATAATTATATATTTAAATTATGTAAACAGCACATAATTTAATTTAGTGTACACTTTTATCAACTGAAACACATAGATTGAATATTTCTTTGCTCTAATAATGTGACCTCAGCGCTCTAATAATGCGACACCAGCGCTCTAATAATGCGACACCAGCGCTCTAATAATGCGACACCAGTGCTCTAATAATGCGACACCAGCGCTCTAATAATGCGACACCAGCGCTCTAATAATGCAACCGTAGCGCTCTAATAATGCGACCTCAGCGCTCTAATAATGCGACCCCAGCGCTCTAATAATGCGACCTCAGCGCTCTAATAATGTGACATCAGCGCTATAGTTTAAAACAGTGGCTTTATTTGCCTGCACACTACTAATAAAAATTGGTTGTGTGCAGGCACATAAAACCAACTGAAAAACAATATTCGTGACCAATGTTTGTAGTGTACGTTAGGTGTTATGATATAACACGATAAGCAGTACTTGGAATTTAGTACCTAAAGAGTCGCATAAGAATTTTTCTTCTTGAGAAATTGTTATTTTAAAACAAAATGATGCAAAATGTATAAAGCCACGTACAAGTAATACAGCAGAGTGATTTTTAAAACTAATTTTGTGACTGTTAGAATTCACCAAAGAAACAATTCCTATAATTACAAACAACACAACTCATTACAGATCAAATTACACAACTGTTTCTTTGTCATCCTTCTCATGATCTATTTTCCGAATTGACGTCTCATTTTCCATAATTATGTTGGTGACATGCATCAGTGAAACAGTCTTCATTTTTTAAAAGTAAGCATGAAACATGAGATTCTATCAGTTCTTTTCATTACCACCTATTACTGTACCTGGCAAATTATGATGAAATCTTTGCAAAGAGTAGCCATTGGTACTTCTTTTATGCCATAAATATTAAATATGTCATGGTGTATTAACTATATCTCAGATAATTTACCGTTGATTAAAATGATGATAGTAAAATTATGCTTCCTGGTCGATCTGATTAAAACAACTAGAAAATGCATTGCAGACATGGTAGTGATAATTTTTTTTATTAAGTTAGCCCTATGTGAATTGTAAAAACAGCGACCAGTTAATTAGGTTACACACCGTGTTACAAAGACAACAATGGACTAGTGTCATCACGATCTGGTGTCTTGTCCTGGAGGTTGATGGTCACACTTGGTGGAGTGAACACAGTGCTTGCTGGAGGTGTTGAGGTGATGCTGTCTGTTCGGGCTGGGTTTGGTGGGGTACACGTGCTGGACATCTTGGATGGAACTGGTGATGTCAAGTCAGGACTGGAGAAAGTAGAGCTAGAGTTGGAGTCATCAGATGAATTTGCCCGAACCGACTAGGAAACCAAATAAATTATCAGATTAACTTCAATTCAATTCTCCTCATAATAAATGTTGATTTTAATTAATTTTTTTCGGTTATGAACTTGATATAAAATGGATAAAAGCTTATCAAAGAATCCTGTCACCAAATCAGCAAGACAAAGTAGACCCCCACCCCCAATAACCCGCCCAGCAAAAAACCCCAAAGACAACAACAGATTCTGTTATTAAAAAGAAACATGAAAAAAAACCCCACCCAAATACAATAAAAAATTTAATCAGTCATAAAAGAAAAGAAAATGTTCTGTGATGATATGGGTACAGTAAAAAATACAAAAATTTGTTTTGTGTAACGACACCACTGGAGCACATTAATTAATCATCGGCACATAGTCATCAGAGAAAACCCACTACATTTTTCCGTATGCAGCAAGGGATCTTTTACATGCATCATCCAAGATAGGATAGCACATACCACGACTTTTGATATATCAGTCGTGGTGCACTGGCTAAAACGAGAAATAGCCTAATGGGCCCACCGACGGGGATCAATCCCAAACTGACCGTGCATCAAGACAGCGCTTTACCACTGGGCTATGTCTTGCCAGTAAGTAGAAGATACTGCCAGGTATATAAAATTGGCATACCATAATATTTTAAATTACTAGTATTCAACTGGAATACTGCCAAAAGTTATAATCTCAAACATTACATGGCTTTTCTAATAGGTTTCTAATGACTGCCACTGTAACTAGATAGAGACAGAGATGCCAACCCTAGTTGAAGTGTCATAGGAATCCAGGCCTTCATAAAATAGGAATTTCACCCCCCAAAATAGGAATGTTATCAGTGATGCTCAGTAGCACGTTTTTTAACATTTTAGTAGTCAAGTTCAAGGCTGTACCCAATCGGCAAACACTGGGGCTGTTCGGAAGACCGATTGCTAGACTGGTTTATTCTATATCGCCACGCTATTCGGAATTCATAAGTTTAAAGAACAAGGCAGCAAACCAATCTATGATTGTTGACGGTGAAGAGGAAAAAAATTCCATTTATCTGGTGTTAACAACATTTGTGCCTTTCAAAATACAACCAGACACCAAATATGTGAAATTACAATTTTCTTTCTAAAAATCAGAATTTTTAACAAGACCATCGTAATAGTGTAATCTATGCTTTAAATTCGTAATGATTCCACCAAATTTGTAATGGTTGGCATCTCTGTAGCAAAATGTTTTGCATTTATATTTTGTACTAGCACGTGTTCACAAACTCATTAGCATGCAAACCTTAAACTTCTTCCTAAGAGCTCGGGTCATCACGGGAGTGAGACCAGTCCCGCTCTCTCTTCGTCTTTTTGTATTCACGATTGGTGTACCACCAGGACTTCTACAAAACACAAACAGTTTGCAATGATATTAGCCAATAGGTTTGCCCTTTACTATTATGTTGATGTATATAAAAATAACCATCAGTGTCTGAAGTGACATCTATTGTGATAAGAACTGTCACAGGTCATGGGCTGGATAAAAATGTACATGATTTGTATTGCTGTTGGTTGAAGGGATAAATTTTAGTTCTTAATTTTGTATTTGTTTGTGTTGCAAGTTACTGGTTTATAACACAGAATTGCCATACATGTAGGGGAGCATTTTGCCCATGGCTAAAACCTTTGAAAACTGCCATAGATGATAAATTCTTAAATTCTATGCATTGCTTTGTCTGGTACAACACATTTAGCAATGCATTGATTCGAAGCAAACGTATTTTTCTGATTTTACTACTGTTGAAAAACAAAATGGGTTAGTTTGCTTTGTTTAACAATACCACTAGAGCACACTGATTTATCAATCATCAGCCATTGGTTGTCAAACATTTGGTAATTGTTTACTCGTAATCTTAGACAAAAGGTACCTGCTTCATTTTCCCATTATATGCACTTTCTCAGACAGGAGAGCACATACCACAGCCTTTGATATATGGCGCACTGGTTGGGATAGTGTGAAAAACGACCAATGGCAGATAACTATCAACAACTCTTAGAATAGCCAAGTGCTTGCTACAGGGCACAATATTTATATTTTACAAACTGGACTGAATCTTGAGAACCAATACAGACTATTAATACTGTTATCTTTTTAGTTTGTTTAGTAAAATTAAGAACTGATTAGTAGATTTCATAAAGTTACATAAATATTTCACACAAATGTATATAGCTTTGATGTTTAATGCTTGCACGAATCCTGAGAATCAGACTGGAATATTTGTGCAAACTGTTAGCTATGGCTTTGAAACAAAATATAACTGATCTGTTTGGTCATCGTTTAGTTATTCAGTACAGAAGGAAACAAAACCACTGACTGGGAAATAATAAAGTAGATCTCCTACCAGAAAAATACTGGCCCTGGTTGCCGTGTGGTTAAAACACCAGGGGCCTAATTCACAAAGCTCCCTTAGGCTCTGCTAGACAACAAAGTATCCTCTTAGCAAGTCTTTTTGCATTGCACTGCGATATCGCAAAGTTGCGAGAGTTTCGTGAATTGGGCCCCAGACTTATAAGGCTAGTAGGTATTAGGTTTACCTCCCGTTACCGGCTCACACCCAGAATGACTTTTAAAGGTTCATGGGAGATGTAAGATCACTACACTGACTTCTCTCTCACTAACAACCAACCATTAATCTTTATCTGGGACACAGCACAGTTGACTGAAATGTGTGCCCAGGGCAGCACGTTTCAAACTTTATTACTACATAAAAACGTAAGGCAAAATAAACATCTGTGCAAATCAACTGATTAGAAGTTCCTGAATTAAACTTGGGTATGCAATAAATGCTTGAAAAGTCAAGCACATCTTACATGCAAAATGTTAATTAGCAAACCTTTGACAAGATGTACGCCTCAGTTTTCGTTTTTGTTTCACTTCATCTGTTATCCTGTGATATATACAAAACATATTTTTAATAGGGTGGCAAACTCAAGTACATTGTACCGTTTATAATTTTACTGATGTTACTTCTGAATTAAATTATACTACTCAAAATTAATTAAGGGTTACAGAATTTAACCAAATAAATTTAAGGCTCTTTGAAAAATTGTACTTGCACATCTATTTGATTTTCAAATGAGCTTTTTGGCTATTTAATTTTGAAATATATAGGCCAAATTCAACTATAAATCACATTTGATATTTTAGTGAATGGCAACATTACCCTGTGCACAGCTAGAAGTATCAAATTATCAATTGCACATACATTCTTTCTAAATTTTCTTTGCCTGCTTGTCCAAGGGATGCAGCAGACTGAGTTTTTCTCAGTGTTATACGTCTCAGGTCCTTCAGACGAACAAATGGCGTACCAACATTATTCTGTAACAAGAAATAAACTATAAATTCATAATTCAAACAATAAAATCAACCATGGCCCGTGCTTACAAAACTTTGGGAGTCCAGACTTGATCTCTAATGACGTCACACACACAAGTTGTATGGCATTGTCATGACATTAGTTTCTCAGACTCTATTAGAGGCTCGAGTCTAGACTCTTACAGTTTTATAAGCACCAGGCCAGGTTCAGCTAAGTTATAGAAGCGAGGTTTAGCTCTGGTTATTAGTTATTTTTTCAAGTCATAAATTCAATTTTAAATGCTTAGAAATACATCAGGATACTTGATGCCAATTTCTGGCCAGTAATTGCCAGGCAATGCCCAGTACACTGAGCCCATGAATAATTACAAGAGAATGGTGTAACTGAAACTGAATAGCCAGCAGTCTCCCAATCTCAATATCATTTGCCTCCGGGCCCAGAGTGTTACAAACAATTACCCAGGGTTTGAATTTCACTACGGCATTGACTGCAATCGCCGTAGATGCCATTCTTACTTGCCATTATGCACCTAAAATATTACAATGTCAACTGCAAGAAAAATGCTGTGCTGCCTTACCTGGTTTACCACCGTGCCCTTCGGAATTTTATTTTTTTAAATAACCCAGCATTTTATTATTTAGAAATGAAACAAAATGTAAAATGAAAAATCACATCTAGCGAAGTTGGGCTGCTTGTTGACACACAAAGTGACAGATTAGTTATACCAGGATGTAAAACAAAATGTGCTAAAATGCCCATAAAAATAATGTTATTTAACAGCAGTTTAAGTTGACGACATTTATAAATACATGTATATTCTTTGTGACTTACAAATGAGTGATTTCAAATATCATATCAACCAATATATTTTTTCAACCTGGCAAGATGATTGGGACGAACAAGCTTCATTCTGTCAAGCCAGTCCTGAGAGAATAGCAGTCCTCCTTCAGGCAGTGCAGGAAGGATGAAGTAGTCTTGTGTCATATGCCCGCATATTTTCATATTTATTTTAACCCTAGTTATTTTAACTCTAGTGTCCAAGTACTCAAAATAAATACCAAAAAGTATTATAGTCATTCAACTTACAGGTGTTAATGTACATTGAACACTTCCATGTTGATTTTTACATTGAACACTTCCATGTTGATTTTTTAATTTTCATAAATTTGTATATACTTTTAATAATGTAGCATATCTGCAACATTGGGCATTTATGGAAAATGTAGCATATATATATGCTACATGTTATTAACCTTGTAACATGGTTCATACATTTCCATAACTTTTCCAAGACCACGAAGATAAATTTCCAAAATTCATTTCAATATGATTCACTAATAAAAATACATTTTATAAGCATTTGGCTAACTGCCTGTTTAATGTATTACTTACACACTGATAACTGGAGTGAAAATAACATTGGGTAACCAAAAACCAGTTAAGTTATACCTTTTTTTTAAAAATGAAATATAATCCTGTCAAAATGTTCATTTTTTGCGATCAAATATTGATTTTCAACACTAAGCTTTTTAATATATTGCCAAAAGTACAATTTTCCAAAACTATGAGCAAAAATGTGATTTTTCCAAAACTTTCCATGTCCTGGAAATGACAATTTTTTTTCTTTCAAATACCGATATTGAGCAGTATTTTCGGCTTTAAATGCATGCCTGAGATAGTCTCATCTGCTAATTTCATCTAAGTAAAATGAAATTGCACACACATGTCCTTCATCTCTCTTCTTTTCAGCTATTTTGTGTTTATTAGATATATTGTAAATGCTTTATTAAATGGCGTAAAATATTTTTCAACACCAAAATTTCTATATTTTGAGATTTGTTCGGTATGGTAATGCAGTATTGACATGATACCAATACCGAACAGTATATACGGTATACCGCCCAGCTCTAAAGGGCACAACAGAAATAGCAGAGTGTGGTAAGGGAAGTTTACTACAAACTTGTATAGAGAAAGATCGATTTCCATGTTCCATTCTGTTTCAAGTCTTGCATTTTGATTTTGATTATAATTTTATAACATCTAAAAATATAAACATTGATGTAATTTTGGGAAAATGTATTTAGGGGGCAATTGATCAATATTCAAGGCCTTTTTAATACAGCATTTAAAAAAACATCACTATCTACCGTGTGTTTCTTACATTCAGAGTTTTTAAACTTCGTTCTCCAGGTGTTTTCAGCTTGACACTTTTCAGATCATCTGCAGTGACAACCATCTTGCCATCTTCATCCGGGGTCTTTTGACTCTGTGTAAAATATAAATTGTTGGTAACTACATATCTGAGCCATTCATAAACTCTGCTTTTGGACAGTAGTTTACGAATTAAAATTGATCGATGCACAAATTTCAGAACCAAAATTTCAATTTCTCACTGATTCCATCCCTATGCACTACATGTAGTATTAAGTTGTATAGTTTCCAACAAAAATAACATGTGACTACAGTAAACCGAAGAGACCAATCTTTACTTCACCCAAGGTCACATATCAGAGCATCCCAAACATGGGTATACATGTACCTTAAGACTACAAGACGTCTACATACATGTATGCACATCATTAGTATTGTTACTCTCTTAAACGTACATATAAAATATTGTTGGGAATCGGTTGGATTTTCATCATCAATCTTTGGTAGCAATTGGTTTGCATTAACTGATCAACTTTCGATTACATAATCGGTTAGAATTATATCAGCATAAGAAGGATTTGAATTATAATAAACTCTATGAATTATAATAAACTCTATGAATTAATAATTTTACCTTTAGTAAGCACTTCATATCATTTCTCCTTATGTACACATGAAAACAAACCCCAACATATTTACACCAATTCAACCATCTAAACTGGAGGAACAATTGGAGTTAAAAATTTCCTCACAATCGATGGTGGATATTTGGAGTTGATCATCAGATAATTGGAGCCAAACTGATCAATTTTCGATGATAATCGATCACTGGAAACATCACTGATATAAACTGTTTTATTATTCCCCAGTTATTTTATTCTTACCATGTTCTCAGATTTAGGACTTCTTCGCTTAATCACAAATCTGTGGGAAGTAATGACTGGTGGAGGTGGAGGTGGTGGAGGAGGAGGTGGTGGTGGTGGTGGTGGAGCTTGTAGTGGTGGCTGTTGCAGCTGTTGAAATTTACTGGCAACCTCTTTCTCAAGCACATTCTGTAAGTGATTGTTAAAAAATATACATGAACAGACATAGGAATATCATGCTGATTCAATGAATGTAAAAATAGTATAATTATGTCTTACAAATATAAATCAATAACCATCTTAGTGATCTCTTAATGTGACCTCTTTACCAGAAATTATGACCGACCGTCAGAGGTTTTATATTCTGTATTTCACCAGGTATACTTTAGGATCACCAACTTGTTAAAAACAAAACCCGTAACATCTAGCACCTGAACCGGTCAGACCATGGCACAATAAGATGCACTGACTATGCAATGTTAACAAAATACACACATGTATGTACATATACCACAATCATTTGAGTAGGGTTTAAGCTGTCATTCGCCAATTTATCATGAATCAGGCATCGAAATAAGCATTGTGTCTGGTAACCCATTTACATGTAGCCACAAATTATAGCCTGCTGACCTATACGTTACCACAACTATATAATATGATAGTTAGAATTAATTCCTGTTACTACTACTTTTTATCACCCGTATATGTGTGCCAGATGATTATTTTGGTATACATGCATTTATGAACGTTCTGAAATTGTATCGGTGTGTGCGAACATTGGTACGAGAAATGAAATCCGAAAGTAAATTTATCTAGTGGGCGCTGCTTAAGGTAGCACTAAACCAATTAATTTCCGGCTGGGTCAAAATTTGAGGTCCTGTGATTGGTTTTAAATGTTGGTTGTAAAAAGAATTAGTTTCATCTGGGCTAAAAATGTATGCAATTTTATTTGATGTAGTACCACCATGTCAAGTAGCCTTGTGCTTGGAACATGTATGGGGTACCTGTTAAAAAAAGTACTCAAAATTTTGTGCGAAAATAAGCCATGAAAGGTACCATTTTCTGCTGTTAATACCTTGAGGTAGGGGTTGTAATACTGATATTTATAAGTCATAGTTTGGTTGATATATTGCATATAGTGTTTTTAAACACAAACGTTAACATGGTCGCCTATGGGATTTTAACTGGTATAGTCCAACCTTAAACGCGGATTGCCAAATTTGCTTGCCAATTGCACAAGTGCGCACGAACATCGGTGCATTTTCGTACGAGAAAACGAAATGCGGAAGTAAATTTATCTAGTGGACGCTGCTTAAATGCGGAATGACTATAATTGCTTGCAATTGCACAAATGCGCGTGAACATTGATGCAATTCCTTACTAGAAAATGAAGCGCGGAAGTCCGGAATACATTGCCTTGGTTTACATTCGGAAATGAAACTACCTTTGAAATTTTTGTTGAGAACGAAACACAGTTCTCGACTTTTCGTACATGTGGTAACCTCCCGGTAACCTGAACAACCGTTCTCGACTTATTTCGATGCCTGATGAATGTGATTTAAAGTTGAATAAATTGCAAATGTATGTCATTACCAATTTGCCAAAAAGTTAATTTGAAAACAGTGTTTCGTTTGTGAGTATAGATCTTTAAAAACATATTTATAGCTACATGTACATGTTACTTGAATTTGGCTGCAGATTTTCTAATCAAATTTGCCATATTGCTAATCATTTTTTATATCCAGATTAAACCCTATTTAAGCAATATTAATACATGTACATATAGATAGATACTGGAAAAGATACTTACTTGCTGTTAAATGTTCAGTTCTTACAATTGTTATTGTTACAATCTAGAAATATAATGCTGTTTGACTAGTTTAGCATTATTCACATGTAATACCTGCAATAAATGTACCACAGCACCAGAAATTAACGTAAACATGTTTTACTCAATATATAGTTTGTACATGTATGTCAATTTACCTTTTCTGACCTGACTTTGTTCAATTCTCTTTCAAGCTCTTCCACACGGCGAAGTGTTTCTGCCAGTTCCTGTTGGAAATTATTTGGAGTCATGAACAAATCTTTCACTCTGGCCACACCCTAATTCAAAATACAGAATTGCAATCAAAAAAGAAATTCAGCTATTCATTAATAGAAGGCATGTATCATGCCAAAATTAGTAGTCAAATTTATTTCAGTACATAATCAGAGATGAAAGTGGGATACAAAAACACAACCCCCCCCCCCCCCCCCCCCCCCAAGATTGGCCCTAGGGGTAGGGTTACACAATGGTCTAAAATGGTGGTAACCATCCAGAGCATCAGCTGAAACGATATCATAAGTTTTGGATAGAGAATATGGAATATTTTGGACAAACCGTGGAAAAGCTGGAAACACTGCATGTACAGACGTTTAAAATAGCAGAAAAAATATTCATCTCCGATATAATGTTAGGTACATGTACAGTTGTAATTAACTAAACAGGAAATGACCAATGACAAATTGCTACAAACCGAAGCTTGTAATTTAAATATACTCATACAAAAACTAATTCAAATTAGATATATATATATATATAAATGTACAAAATTTATAAATGAACAAACTTTAACAAATAAAAAAACCCTAAGCATGTCCATTTTCCAAAAACACTGATAGTTTTTCCTGTACTGAAATGGTGCCAAAAACAGAGAGGTCTAACGTGAGTTTCACGACTTCTAACTAAGATCAACAACAGAACATTTCTTCATTATCATTTTGGCTTTGTACACAAAAATACAACATATCCAAAGGTACTTTTTAATGTTATACATGTATGGAACAACTTACTATTCTTTTTTTCATAACTTAAACCTTTTTTTTATTATGAAAAATAAAAACATATGTACTGACTGCGACATGTAAATAATGTTCACTGCTGAATACGGAACTGACAATTATTTTCAGCTATGTAAAGCTATCATGAATATAAGAGCCGTATCCCACAGCTCACATTATACATGAATGTAAGTATGTACGTGTGTGGCTATTTTCGAAATAAAATCCCATTCTGAGTGTTCCAAATTAATAACTTAGCTATAAACTGCATGTACATAATGCTTCCAATTTTAGGATGCTAAAAAACTATCAATGAAAAATTGATAGTGGAAATTGTTTGAAATTACATACATGTACTCATACTAATAGACATCTGTCTTAAAATACTGTAATTAAAAAAATAAAATAAATAAAAAGAAATACCATTTACAAAATATGGATATGAAATGAAATTATGCTAAGACATGTTATACATTGTATGTATTGTACACAAAGCCAAAACGATGAACAGTGCCAAAAAATAATGTCATCAACATTAGTAAACAAACACAATAACAATGTCACTAACCACATGAATTGAGTGATATTTTCTGTGACACCACGCCACAAGATGGTTGAACTTCTCTGTGTAGTTGGCGAGGTCACTGTACACCATCAGATGATCCATCATTAGTCGGCAACACTGTTCAACATCTACAAGTAGATTTTCTTTTACACGTACATTTATTTAAGACAACCTTAGAGTTGCAGACCCTTGTTTTTAAACAATACAGCATATTTTTCACTAGTATTAGAGCCATTTGTGTTGAAATCAGAATTTACTCCATTTCAAACATTAGATGCGTTTCTGGTTATCCTGGTGTTTGTAATACCACGAAAACAGTTTTCGTAATTCTAACACTGCATGCATACATGTACAGGTTTATATCTGGCAGTGAAAGAAAGATGCAGAATGTTTCACTAGTCCACCGGACAAATACATCTAGAAATCTACTTGTCTGCCAATATTTAAATAATTTTCACTTGTCCATTTAAATAAATGGTTTATTTTATTCAAGTATCAGGATGATGTTTGTGATTGCTAAAAATGAAACTGCACTAAAAATGTTTACTTGTCCACTGGACAACCACCAAGGCAGAGTTTGCTTGTCTGAATAGATTTTCACTTGTTGGGACAAACAGACAAGTGCTTATTTTGAACACTGTCTGGGAAGTAATGGTTATGGAGATGAGTGCAGGCTAGTCCACTTTTTAAAAGAGTACATGCACATGTATATCCCTGTTTCAATGATGTCACAGACTCTCGTTTCATTATATTGTAACATGTGTTACAGGTTAGTAGATAAATCAAATTGAGTGTCCATTTTTACGTGTTGAAACTAGGGGTGTCACGATACACCGATCACAGATTTATCCAGGATTTTCGCCAGGTTCCCATGTCTGATGAGACTGGAAAATCTTGACTTTACGTATACATGTATCATACTTGAGATATGTTTTTCAGACCACTGAATGATGCAGTACCCTACAGTTAAATTAATTTATTGGAACAGATTTAATTTAAGTTAAATATGCATGTACATGTATATATATATTATTAGAATTTTTAGCATGGAAATTGAGAATTTTCAGTGCCTACATTGTATGTTTGGACCCACAGAACACCTGGAGAAATCCCTGCCAATGCATTATTGTATCAAGATACTACAGCTGATGATAAGATACACGATACCATTGACCATTTTAATTTTGTATTGATTTGCCAACACCAGTTTGTATAGAGATGTATAGTTATTGACAAGTTATTTGTCACCGAGCAGATTTGCACAAGACCAATACTCTTTTCAACGATTTTTGTTTCATCTTGGCGTACAGCACACTTCAATGTCAGTACAGACCATGTGGTTACATGTCTGGCTGTTAATGGTTAACAAGACAGCAGGCACTGAATTGGAGGATTAAAAAAAAAGTATTAGACAAGAATTGTTATCTAAAATGATGTACATGTTACTGTATGTACGTAATCTAGATAGTTTGGGATTCCATAGCACAGAATCCTGCAAAATTCACAGCCTAGATGGGTGGATGCAATGGCTTTACACAGGGTATAAACTTGGGATTTTTGTTTGACTAGCCAATCGGGCCACTCACAGCAACACTTTGACTCGCCCTTACAACTTTTGAGTGGCCCGCGACCGAATTTTATTTTAAAAAAGAACTTACTTAAATTGCACTTTAAAAACATGTTATCATATCATACAGACAATAATAACCACACAAAAGGAAACGGAACTTGTTTTAGTTTTATTACAAACTGTTGAAATTAAATTATAATTATTATGTTGTCAAAGGACCCACACAATCAAACATCAGGAATGTTTTACCAAGGTTCGGTCTTGGAATGAATATGGTGCTTTAATGGCCGTATGACGAGGAATTAAAAAAATACTAAGCTGACAGCAATCTATACAAACAATAATCACATCCACTAGAGAAATAAACACACAACACAAGTTAAAGGCATAATAACTATTTAATTATAAAATGGATAATAACGATAACAACTATATTTCTATAGTAGACTCGGTATATTCCATAAGAAACGAAAACGTTCCAACACAATGTAACTTGAATACTCTGAAAACCTCAGGCTTGTAAACAAAATCTTTCTGCGAAACATAAGGTATCGGAATGTGACGAGTTGTTTTGACTGTAACTAAATGGAAAGTAAAGATGGACATGGCCGAGGTGTTCCGATTGAACTTACAAATACATTTACGGGGCCGAGGTTTTCCGAATACATAATCAAAACTGGCCGAGGCATTCTGAATGGTTTTAGACTGTTTCGATAGACTGGGGAAGTGGTCACTATTATGTCCTATATGGGTTTGGTTGTGCAGATCGATACTAATAAGAATGAAGGAAGAAGTAAATGTTTTATTTAATGACACACTCAACACATATACTAAAAGGAAACCAGTTGCAAACCAAATAAAAAAATAACTTTCTGATCTCTTACAAACATTAGTTATTTGCATTTTGATACATAATACAATATGTGGAAATTTTCAGTCACCAGGCGGGTGACATGTAATGCGGTTTTGACTTGCCTGACGCTATTTTGACTCGCCATGGCAGGGGACAATATTTCAAAATCTGTGGGAACTGGAAGTCGGTTCACGTGGTTTTTACCTAGGTAACCAACTGTTCAACCTGATTATATTTTAAATACATAGTTTTTAGCTGAAACATAAAGTTAAAACAAATACAAAAGAAAACATTTTACACAAAAAAAATGTCTTTAATGCTTGCTAAAGTTAACAATATTATAAAAGAACTGAATATCAGCCCCAGTACTGAAATAAAATACAGGGGCGTAGCCATACATTTTCTTAGCATTATGCATGCCAAAGGCCCCCCCTCCCCCTGTGAAAAGTTAGAAACTCAGGACGCCTACAGATGCAATCTGAGCCTTTTCGGAGGCATTTTTTTTTTGTACTATTTTTTTCGAGTCAGTTTTAAGAGAATATTATAATTTTATAGAACAATTACAGACAGCCTCGACCTATTCCCGGATTTTGTTTTTGCATTACGCACATGCCTACTGTGCATAATGGGCGCTATGCTTTTGAAATAGATACATAATCATTTGGAGGGATTCTTTTTTTCGTTTTGCAGTGGCTATGTTACTTTCACTTTATCGATGGTACTTCTATACTACAGTGATGTTCTAAATATTTGTTTTTTAAAGCTCATTATGCAATGTTAGTATTTTAAAGTTTTTGTGACACTTTTGGATTCCTGTTTATGTTAAAACTTATGTAAAATTATAGGCAATCCAATATTATGTCTACATATATTCCTTTAGAGATAAAATAGCAGCAGATAATTTAGCCATCCCCAGTGGTCTGAGCACATTTCTTTAAAACTTTTGGATCGACTCTATACTGAACATTTACTTTAGACTGGTTGCAATATAACGTTGTTTACTGGTTTGCTGTGCATCAAGTATCTAAAATTCAGCCTAAAACATTTGTCGAAATACTAGTAGTATGTCTGCGTGAATAAACGTCCTGTAATCGTGAAGTTTGCAAGTTTTAATTTCTGAACGTTTACAGGTCATGATGTAACCAGTTTGCATAAATTTAATTTTGCGTAACCGACTCTGAAATATTGTGCCCTGCATGGGCGATCAGGCGACTGTAAAGTGCACACCCTGAATTTACACCACTGGAATGTGAACCCAGAATCTACAAGTACAAGCCTAAATATTGATGGTCTAACCACTCTGCCAGGGAGACTGATTAATAAATTTTCTCTGTTTTTGTATTGGTACTGTTTTCATAGACCAAACTGATTTGATATGAAGGTGACAAAAAGCTGTATGTGTAAAAATGCCTATATATATATATATATATATATATATATACACACACACACACATACACACACATATATATACACCGTACCTGGAAATTACATAATACATTTATGTACCAACTTTATTCTATTCCGATATATCACACCAGAATCAAACACCAATTTAAAGCCACACGCCCTAGTTCCATCCAGCGAAAATAAATTATAATTTGGTTAATCTACAAACCTGTAACACACTTAGATCACGTTTTTATCAAATGGAGTGAAAAAGCAGATTTTATATCGATAAATACCATGGGAATCCCCATGTCCCAATTGCTTGAAATAATTTTGAAAGTTAGTATGATGTCACCGGTAGATGTCGCTCGAAGCACAATGCCTACGTCACGACAAATTTCACAGAGTGCGCACAGACTTGGGGTGCGTTCCTTTCATCTCTCCTGGACATGTTCCAACTGTTTTGTCCTGGTTGTATCCCCTCTCCAGATATCGTAAGACTTAGCAAAATTATTGGTTTTAACGGTTTGTAACGTTTTGTATTGAGATACTTACTTGTCTGAACTTTATTGTTACTGAAAATGTTAACGAACTGTGAAGAAAAATCTCACAAATGAACAAGCAAACGACAACAAATCGGATGTTGATTGCACGAACCGTGCATGAGAAAACAAACCGAACCAAAATTATAGCGGTCACGTGGTATACCAACGTCTGTGACATTGAAATGGGAATATCCCCTCTAAAAATAGATTAGACCAAGTGTCTGCTCAATGTTTTTTTCTCAGAGGCCCTTGGCATTTTATGAAATACGAAAAATGCATTTTGTGGTATTACAAACACCAGGATTACCAAAAAACACTTCAGGTGAATGGAAATGTATATATTCTAAATAATAAACGGTAAGTAAAGTGCAATTTTATTTGTGAAAAAATGGGTTTAATAGCGAAAAACAACGGCGTAATGGTTAACAACTAGGGCGTGTCCCTTTAAGTCCAACCTAACATGTAATTACCTATAGATACATGTAGTTATAGTTCTAAGTAGGTTTCAGTCTTAGCCATAAATTTAAGCAAAATCAAGGTAAGCTGAAGACCACTTTCCCGAAATGGTGCAAGATGAGTTTCAAGGTGATCAATTTGTCGCTCTCCTAAAACTTTCTAGATGAGTTTGGAGGGGAGGGGAGGGATCAATCACCTTTTCTTGTAAAAACGGGCTCAGCCCATTCAGAAATTTTTGCTTTTGTGAGGCAACATAAAAATAAACACAATATTTAGTTAAGTTTCATTGCCTGTAATTTTGTTATTTTTCTTTTACATTTAGTGAATTAAAAAAATTGTCACATGCATACATGTACACCACCATTTTACAAATTACCAGTGTACGGATATATTTTAATAATATAACTATATGAATTATATACACATGTATGTACATATAGTTCATCTGTATTAAGCACATGTATATGTATATATATATATACACACACACACACACACACACACACACGTACATTATTGTAGTGTTCATGTACACATTTCTGAAACAGCATCAGCTAATTTCTTATATTCACCGAGTGAGTTATACACATGGCAGGATATTCGAACATAGAGTTTGTTCTCAATGCACTTGATTGGAACCTCTATGTTGTAGTTGTGGTATAGCTTGTTCTGTATCTCTTCTGCTTTGCTGTAGTTCACCAAGTCATCATTATCAAACAGGCTTGAAGGAAGCCTCACCAGACTCATTGATCCAAACATATCTTGAGGTGCTGCTAAAGCTGTACCCCACGACTTGGCCAGCATGCCACCAGCTTGTCTGCAGAGGTCATGCATGTAGCCCTGAATGACACCCACACCAAGCATTTGCCAGAAATCCAACACGGTATGCAGTGCCAGGAAAGGGCTGTAATCATGTAGACCTGTCCAAATAAACTCTGAATTATATCCAGATCCAAACCCATGAGAAATAACTACAGGTCTGATCACTGACTGAAAGGTTTTGTCTACATACAGGAATGCAGCCCCTTTTGGACCACAGAACCATTTGTGTGCATTCGAAACGTAAAAATCTGGTTTTAGATTCTTTAGTCTCAAAGAAATGGATCCCAATGCATGAGCTCCATCAACAAGAACAGGTATGTTTTTCTCATGACAAATATCAATGATTTCTTTCAGTGGTAAAATAAATGGAGTGTTGCTTGGAATGTGGTCAAACACAGCCAGTTTGGTCACATTTGGTTCCAGCTCCTCTCTAACAAGCTTTGTTAACTGATCTGGTCCGGAAAGTGGAAATGTTACAGTAGCTTCTTTCACAACAGCACCTGTTTCTGTGCATACTTGTTTCAACAACTTTTTTACTGCACCATATGTAACACTGAGAGTAAATATAACATCTCCACTGCTAAACTTAAGGCTCTTTAAAACAGCATTAATTCCTGTCGTTGCATTGCTGACCAGAACAATATCACAAGGATCACAGTCAACAAAGTTGGCAAGTCGTCTTGTTACGTAAACAAGATGAGGTAGAAGTTCTCGGTCGTAGAATCGCAGTGGTTGTTTTTCTGTATACACTTGCCACTTCTGGGCATCTTCTAAAGCTGGCCGTAGAACTGCTCCAAAAGCTCCGTGGTTGAGAAACGTACATGTATCCTCCAATAAAAAATACCTGTCTTTGAATTCTCTCCCAAACTGAATTGTTTTACTGTGACTGTCAGCTGTAGAATCATATCTTAATTTAAATGGCAGTTCTGGAGGTAGATATCTTTCATTTGCTATACTTATCAGTTCTTGAACATTTGAAGAATGAAAACTTCCAAAATCTCTTTTATGCATATTAAATCTTGTGTTGCTTGTGCAGACTTACTTCAACAAGTTAATGAATTCAAATTACAAAGCGTAAGGTCGTGTGTAAATAAAGGGAGATAACTACATATCGGTACATCGAAGTAATAGTAAACGTCTAAGATAAAATATAAAAAGCAAACATTACATTAAACGCACCAAATTAGTTGCTTTCCTCTTGATATTAATATGATGATTCTCTTCAAGAGTTGTCAAAATGTACGCTCCATTAAACACAGGTATCACACACGATTCGCAGTGACAAAATCGCACCTACTTCCCTACTTCAAAGGAAGCGCCTTTTATTGACCAATCATATTTCTGCTCACATAATCGAACCAATCAACTTATTTTTGACGCAGAGGCGGAAACAAAATATCCAAAATGGAGAAGACCGTAGAAACTCTGGAGGCAATGGTTAGATATGTGTATTGTTATTATCACTATACAACTATGTACTGTTGTGCTGCAATTATACAGATGTAGCTTCAAACAACAGTTCCGTCTGGAGTTCAGACGGGGTGGGTTTTGTTTGAAATTATGCATTAAAAGCTTCAAATGGGAAGGACACAGCCCAGCGCTGGCAGTGGTAAACTTCGTCTTCTGAGGTCGACGACAGTCACTCTTCACACCTATATTTTGGCTTCGTACACAATACATATAACATATCCAACTGTAATTTTTTGATATGATATATTCAACAAAAGTTACTTTTTATTTCTATCATCTTTTAAAAGTTAAACGTAATATTTTGTCCAGAATTAAGGTCGACGACAGTCACTTTTCATACCCTTGTTTTGGCTTTGTACAATAAATACATATATAGCATATCTTACAGTAATTTGACTTGAAATCCATATTTCGTAAAAGGTAAAAAAAATTAATCACAAGATTTTTTTTTTCAAACACATTCAGGTGCATTAGTAAGGCTCAAACACTAAATTTTCGATAGCAATTTTGTATTGCGATTTTTCCAGCATTCTCAAAAAGTCTCATGATACTGGCCATCGCGTATATACATACATACATACATACATACATGTAGTTATTACTTATAGATACAGACATGACTGTTACACGTATATACAATATATATAGATATATATATATACACACACACACACATATATATAGATAGATAGATAGATAGATATATACTACTCAAAAGAATTTAAGGGTCCAAAATTTATAACCAAATAAGTTTCAGAGTGTATTAAATTGATGATGTAAACTACACCAAAAATTTAATTTATTGTTCCATATTTACAAAAACCACAAATAAATGTCAAAGTTGAAGGTTGTCAAACATGGATTTTACACATTAGAACATTCGTTTAATAGTGTGTGAATCCACCCCTGGCGCGAATACACTCAACACATCGTTGCCTCATGCTGTTGATCAGACGTCTGAAGAACTCTTGGGGAATGGCCTGCCACTCTGCCATAAGAAGTTGACCCAGATCATGAAGGTTGGCCGGAGGGGCATGGTTATCCCGAACTCTCCTGCCTAATTCGTCCCAGGCGTTCTCTATTGGGGCCAAGTCAGGCGAATATGCTGGCCAATCCATCCTGGCGATACCTTGTTGTTTGAGAAAGTCCGTTACCACCCTGGCGCGGTGGGGTCTGGCATTGTCATCCTGCAGAACTGCCCCGCCGCCAATCTGCTGAAGGCCTGGGAGAACCAACGGCCGGATAATCTCATTCAGATAGCGGATTCCATTCAGATTGCCATCCACCACATAGAGGGGGGTCCTGTGGTGAATAGAGATGCCGCCCCACACCATGACGCTGCCACCACCGAACCGGTGACGTTGTCTAACGTTAACGTCAGCAAGGCGCTCCCCAGGACGTCTGTAGACACGAACCCGACCGTCGTTGAACTGGAGACTAAACCTGGACTCATCAGTGAACATCACTCGACCCCACTGAACACGTTGCCACCGCAGATGAAGCGTGCACCAGTGACGTCTGGCCGTTCTGTGACGTGGTAGGAGTGGTGGTCGAACAGCCTGGCGACGGCAGCGTAGATTATTGGCTCTCAGACGATTGCGTATGGTTTGATCAGACACTCAAGTTCCAGTCGCAGTCCGCAGATTGTCACGTAATCGGCGTGCAGTGGTTGTGCGTTGACGTAGAGCCATATTGGTGATGTAGCGGTTTTCTCTATTTGTAGTGCTTCGGGGTCTTCCCTAATGTGGACGATTTCGAACAGAATTCGTTGCTTGGTACCGTTGCCACAGTCGGCCAACGACATTCTGACTGACACCAAGTCTCAGAGCAACATTTCTTTGCGTATTGCCATCCTGAAGCCAAGCAATAGCCCTTCCTCGATCTTCGATAGTCAGCTGAAGTCGTACCATTGTCGAATTTGGAGTGTGCACCGTACACGAACGCAAGCTCCAATTATACGGAAATTCAGCATTGGGAACATGGAATACACGTGCAAAGCGTGCAAATGAAGCGCTTTGTGAAAAAGCAAGTTATGGGCACTTAGCAGACCTTTCGCTTTCGCCCTAATTTACGTGCAAATGTAAGCATGTTTTTGCCATTAGAACTAGTCGACAGTGTCAATGACAGTGGATTTTAATTCATTTATGGGTTGCTTAGACCCACTTTCGTCAAAGTGGAACAATACCATGCGTGACATTATGGTCTAGCTAATATAATTGACATTCAGAAAATAATGTCGAAAATATCGTCTGACTCTTAAATTCTTTTGAGTAGTATATATATATACTGAAGGCCAAAAGAAACTTTACCATAGTTTTAAATCACTCTGGTGTAAAAACAACTAAAGATAGTCGCATGAGGTAAAATATATTGACTAGATCAATATGTCAACATTAACATAACTAAAAATGAGTGTCATTCAGCATCTGATAATGACGTCACATTTTCCCAAAGCGAGGTGGTGTACACAAATCGAGCTTTCAACTTCATGGACGACATGCAAAGCATACAATCACTCAAGTCCAATAACAAGTCACATTAATAGCGTGTGTGACCACCCCTTGCCCCAATACAAGCAATAATTCTCCGACACATAGAAAAAATCAGTCGTCTGATGAGGTCACGTGGGACGCGTTGCCATTCTTCTTGAAGGGCCTGGATCAGTTCCTGTTAGTTGACTGGAGGGTGTGGTTGTTGTCGAACACGGCGATCCAAAACATCCCAGAGGTGTTCTATGGGGGACATGTCTGGGGAGCGTGCAGGCCACGGCAATACGTTTACGTTGTTGGCTCTAAGGAAGTTCTGTACGATTCTGGCTGTATGAGGTCTGGCGTTGTCTTGCGGAAAAATGACACCACGTGGCTGCCATTGGAGAAATGGTATTGCAGTTGGACAAAGAATATGTCATCCCTGTAACGTTGAGCTGTTAAGTTTCTGTGAACGATGACCATTGGTGTCCTTTCCTGTGCACAGATACCTCCCCACACCATGACACTCCCTCCACCATATGGCACAACCTCCTGAACGCAAGAAGCCACCACTCGTTCTCCCCTACGGCGTTACACATGCTGTCTTCCATCAACTCTGAACAAACAGAACCGACTTTCATCAGTGAAAAGAACCCGCAGCCAATCACGTCGCTGCCAACGTCATACAGTCCTAGCCCATGTCAGTCTCAAACGACGATGTTGTGGTGTCAGTAAGTGTCCTCTATATGGTCTGTAAGCCCTTATTCCATGAGTCCTGAGTCGCCTGGCCACTGTCTGTCTACTAACCCTGTGACCTAAGGCATTTATTGCTGATGACGTCACTGTTAGGAAGCGATTTCGTAGATGCAAGGTACGCAAGTACTGGTCATCACGGGGCAAAGTCACCCTGGGTCTGCCTGTTCTTGGCCTGTCTGATGTCTGCCCTGTTTGCCTGTAGCGTTGCATCAAGTTTGTAACAGTAACACGGGAACAACCGAAGGTTCTGGCGATGTGGGCATGAGTGGCTCCAATCTGTATTATACCCAGGGCTCTCTCGCGTTGTTCATGTGTCAGTCGTGGCATTCCTATGGTGGTTTTTTTATCTGTGTGGATGTCTGACATGCCGTCTAAACTGTTTTTATACCCTTATTGCACGTGCAATTGCTGTTGTTCATAGTGCACGAGTTTTTCACTTTTCTGTGTGTTCCACCCAAAACGTGCAGTGGGCGGGTATAATTTTTTGCATACATTATTGTTGTGTTTGGGCTATGTGTTTTGGATTGAGTTACTTTTTAAAAACAATTAATTTTTTCTTAAATTCCAAATTGAAAATGGTAAAGTTTCTTTTGGCCTTCAGTATATATATATATATACATGTATATATATATATATACTGACAGATACACACACACACACACATATATATATACTGACAGATACACACACACGCACACATACACACGCACGCACGCACACACACACGCACATGCACACATGGCTAGCTCTGGCACCCACCAAATTCGCCAGTTGAGAATTTCAGGAACAATTGGCAAATTTTATTTTGATTTGGTGAAAAAATTTCATGTAATAATTGGTATTTTGTGTGGATTTTGCATCTTTAAAGATAATTTGGCGAATTATTTTGCTCACCCAGAGCTAGCCCTGACACACACACACACACACCACACCACACACACCACACCACACCACACACACACACCACACCACACACACACACCACACCACACCACACCACATGCCCCGCCCCGCACCGCACCCCACCGCTCCCCGCACACACACACACACACACACACACACCACACCACACCACACACACACCATTGTTGTATACTGGTACATTGTATTATTTTGTTTTTCAGTTTCAAAAAGCTGATTCAGATTTGAACTATTTGTCAAGGAAGCTTGAATTTGAATTTGAAAACACAGCAAATGGGAAAGAACAGGTGAAGACATTGTGTAACTCTGTTGTACATACTGTTCAGTTAGTGTAAAGATGTGTAACTCTGTTGTACATACTGTTCAGTTAGTGTAAAGATGTGTAACTCTGTTGTACATACTGTTCAGTTAGTGTAAAGATGTGTAAATCTGTTGTACTGTTCAGTCAGTCCATCTCCTGGTCCATTCCTTGATGTGCTGAGGTAGCTTGCATGTCTCAATGACTCGGAGAGCTATGTCAGCTGGAGCATCAGCTCCTGGTAGGGTCATCCAAGCTGGACTGGCCAAAGGGTAGAGACTATTGACTAATATGGACCGGACAGACGGAGGATGTGAGTCAAGAAAGACAACTGTCTACGAGAAGCAAACTTCAAAATCAAAACTGGGCTGGAGAGGCTCAGCATCCTAGTAAGGAAACTCCTAGGAGAAAGAAAACTCCAAACTCAAACCAAGTCCACTGAAGTCAAGAGTACAGAAGCTATACATAAGCAATAACATGGAAACCAAAAGGAAATGTCTGTACATGCACCAAGCTCTATGATCATCATCAGTCAGTGTGATAACAAGCATTAAATCCTTATCACATTTCAGTGTATCAGGCACACAGCATAAATTTAATACAGTTCTGTTTGTGTGACAGCATAAGCATTAGAGCCTTGTCCATTTCAAAGTGTATCAGACATAAGGCATAAATTTAATACAGTTCTGTCACTGTTATAACATACATGTAAGTATTAGATCCTTGTCACATTTCAAAGTGTATCAGAAACACATACAGCATAAATTTAATACAGTTCTGTTCTATCATACAATACTTCAACGTAAATTGGACAGCTGTCACACATGATATACATGTATGTAAATTTATTATTTAATGCAGTCAAGGCTTTCGATCTTACTAATTTAGGCACAACGAGGACTTAAAAAATTTGTCTTTTTTCTATAGCCGTTTTTAAAAATAAATCTTGTTAGCTAAATGTTACTTGAATTTGGCCACCAATTTTCTGCTCAAATTCACCAAATTGCTATTAATTTTTGGTGACCAGCTTAAACGCTATAAACATAGTTTTTGGTGAAAATTATATCATTTTTAACTATAGTGACTATAATGAGATAACGCATCAAGATAACAACATTTGACTGTATATATATCATTATGGCAGATGAATCCGGTTAGAATGATGCAGAAGATAGGAGAAATAAAGAAGGAATATGCAGGGATTGTTCAAGAAGCTGCTGCTATTCACCAAACACAGAAGGTCAGTTATTCAGCAGCAGGATGCTATAACTTACTTGCATACTAATTAATATGTAGCTATAGGGCTGAAACATACCGGGTAGCTAGGGCATGCAACTTTAACATCTGGTCTGTGTGGGTTTATGAAAAGTTGCATACATGTATGTACATGAAAATTTGAGGACCTGTAAAAAAAAAATAGAAACTATAGTATATTTTTCATCTTTGGGTATAGAAAAGTCTTAGGGAATGATAATTTTTTATATAATATGTGTTAATTTATTTTGTAAAAAAGTAGAAAATGTCCATTAGTGATAGATTAGAGTAGTTTTTGTGTTAGCAGTGTCATTAACTCCTATCCATACAGCTTTCCAACGTGAAATATGTAATTTTGAACCTACATTATTCAACTTCAAATTGTACCCTCCCCAATTTCACACTATTTTGATGGGTGTCATAGTTTAGAGGACATATTACTGCTCAGTCTAATTACCAAAATAAAATTTACAAAAGAACTTATTAATATTTTATTTTATTTATTTTTTTAAACACCCTACGATCTTGATCCATGATGTTTATGAGTTTATTTTCACTTTCAATCGACGATGAGTAATCCATCCATCATCTACTTCAAAGTCTGTATTATCAGTTATTTTCGGCGACTACATCCTTACAAATCTTAAGTTTTCATTAAATAATAATGTCCAACATGTTTTAAAAGAAATAATTATAGAAATAGCGAGAAATCGAACCCATGTGTGTGTTACGTCATCAATAACGTTTACACAAATTTAGACTGGTTTTTGTTTGCTTTTCGATATTGCGATAACTTAAATTCAAATACCAGTCAACAAAATACACTCAACATGTCATTCTACCATGTTCTAGCATTCATAGAATCAAGATAGATAACTCCTGTTCATGAAGATCGGCTGCGTCTCGACTGCAGTCGAGAATGGGAAGGAAAGAGTTAACATCCATTCTTTCGTTTGGTAGTGATAGTTTGGTAGTGATAGCGTTGGTAGTGATAGCGTTGGTAATGATAGCGTTGGTTTGAAAAATGATTTTGGATAGTTGGCTTTTGGCGAGCATTGTAAAGTTTAGGAAAAGTTATAAAAATTCAGGCAGCTAAAATTGTATGAGCTCTGAATGTGAGAGAAGAAACACCCCTGAATGCTGGTTGTAATTAAGTATTAATTGTAAGTATTTTCCCACCACTTGGACCCTGTATTCCTCAGCCTTTGATACAACAGTTCAGAAACACTAGTTGTATTGGACATAGCCCAGTGTTTCTATCAATGTGAGAAAAGAAACACCTGTGAATGCTGGCTGTTTTTAAGTATTAATTGTAAGTATTTTCCCACCACTTGGACCCTGTATTCCTCAGCCTTTGATACAACAGTTCAGAAACACTAGTTGTATTGGACATAGCCCAGTGTTTCCACCATTGGTGATCATGACCTAAACATGTATCAACCCTTAGGTTTGAACTTTATTTTCAACTCTATCCTGCAGTATGCAAAGCTTTTTCTGTTTCATTATATATTGCTGAGAAATCACTAGTGCAAAATCCACAACAATCTGCATTTTGTCAAAATAAGGTACATACAATTTTAAGAACAAGGTAACCAGAAGTTTGTTCACATGATTTTTACCAAAACAGCTGGCTACATGAATTATATTATTACAAATCATCAATAAACAGTTTCTTTAATAATTTGTAAACTTAAAGCTGCATAACTGATATGTGAACTGAAGGATGGTTTGTTCGAAGTATTGTGCCCTGTACTGTTGGATAATTACAAATCAGAGGTGATATGTAGGGAAATTTAGTTGTTGCATCTACTGTTAGAGGTGCATGCATGTGTGTATATACAGTACAATACAATACCAGCTTAAATTATTGTCGCCATTGAAGGGGAGCAATCATTCTCCTGAGACTAGTTCTAGGAGAGTAATTTTAGCTCCCCTTAGCATGTGGATATATATGGTATCAACATGACATTGTTGATAATATATGATGTCATATTAATGTGAGTTTATGATCTGAGGTTATCAGACAACACTTTTAGATGAATATTTGTTATAAAAACCTTCCTTATAAAAGCTATCTTATTAATTTGTAGCGTTAAATTTTATTTAACACATCAAACACAGTAAATATTATAAATTGTAATTTATTTAAGATAAAATGGACAAATAAAGAAGTTACTTTTTTGGCCATCTCTGTCTAGTTTATTTACATGATAAAATGGACAAATAAAGAAGTGACCTTTTTTCAGCCGTCTTTAGCTTTCTGTGTAAAATAGTTTATTTACTGAATAGATGAGAGAGAAAGACTTCTATCACATGCAGTCTTGTGGATAGCCTCATCCCAGGTCGAAAAATTCCACCACCTCAGGTGTACTTTTTTTTTTCTATCCCACATGACCACATATGATGAAGTCTTATAATCCTAAAATGGCTCCCCCATGATCTAAGGTGAAGGAACAGTTATTAATCAGTCTCCTCAATGTTTTTCATGGTGAGGTCTTACATATATGGATAGAACTAATGTAACTTTTATTTTGGTATTAAAATGTACACATATTGTTCCAGGAGGCTATGGATTATTTCCGGTCCCAACTACTGGTTGCTTGTCAAATGTTGCAGAAGCTAGAAAACAGAACAGGATCAGAGGTAACACTTCTTTATTCTAGAATGGCAGTATGAAAATAAACTGAATCAGTCGTTTTTTCTTAAGAGCCATGCATTGGAGTACATTTACTTGGATTATTTGGACAAATTGGGACAGACATTTCGTATGTGAGATTCTTGAAATGTCTGGATTTTCTTTTTGTCCCAACCAGAGTACAGTGCATATAATTGATCCCGTGCTGCTAATGGAGTAAGGTATCTGGTTTCCTCTAAGTCTGAGTAAAAATGTTTGACATTCAGAAGCCGATGATTAATAAATCCGTGTGCTCTAGTGGTGTCATTGAACAAAACAAACTTAACTTTTTTATTTCATTCTGTTTTATGTACTTGTAAGTTCTTTAAAATAATTATATTTTCTGTCTTTGTTAATTAATTGGGGCGGGACATAGGCCAGTGTTAAAGTGTTCGCTTGATATGCAGTCGGTCTAGGATCGATCCCCACTGGTGGGCCCATTGGGCTGTTTCTCATCCCAGCCAGTGCACCACGGCTGGTAAATCAAAGGCTGTGGTATGTGCTATCCTGTCAGTGAGATGGTACATATAAAAGATCCCTTACTACTGATGGAAAAATGTAGCAGTTTTCCTCTCTAAGACTATATGTCAAAATTACAAAAATTTGACATCCAATAGCCGATGATCAATGTGCTCTAGTAGTGTGATTAAACAAATCAAAGTTTAACTTGAGCATATGATATACCCTGTTTAAATAAGGTATAATTACATTTCAGGGAATGGAGCAACCTGAAGCGATAGGACAGCTGGAGCAGATGCTAGGGATTGACCTTTCACAAGTGGACTCTGACCCAAAACCTTCCAGTCCTATACCGGTTGAAGAAGTGGGAGGCAACTCTAACAAGATGGCTTGCCCTGTGGATTCGACCTGTATATCTGCTGAATCATCTAGTAAAATAATTTAGTTTTTAATACTTTGTCTTATCAGTAACATTTAATACCTAAAACTTAGTTTCTGACCTATTTTGAATTTATTTATGTTACTATTCATTTTGTTATTATGTTAAAGGCATATTCGGGTGTTGTTTAAGTGCACAACTGCCGCGCATATACGAGACAATACTCCAGTAGCTTATTGAATTGGAATGACGTCAGTATTATAATGATATCACAATGCATCTCCTTACAATAACAATAAACTGGGTTTATGTACCGTATTTGACCGGAAATAAGCCCAGGGGCCCAAGACAACTCATTGTGAGCTTAGCATGGGGTGGGCTTATTCCCAGACAAGGGGCCAGTTTTGTTGGAAAAAAAAAAAAAAAAATTAAAATAAATAATAATAATTAAATGAACTAGGAAGAAAACAAAAACGTTCAGTAGCACATCTATTAATTAGTGTTCCATTAATAAATAATAATTGTTTATTAATTAAATTGTTTTTTTTTACTAGTATCTAATTATCAGAAACACCTTCTATGTTACAATTACTTACCAGTGCTGTTTATTTACATCCATAGTTGTTACATAGTTGTTTATTTACATCCAAAATTTAATGCTGCGAAGACTTAAACAACAGCAATTAACAACAAACTCAATAGCGTATACACGCGTTTCTAACACAGGCAGCTAGCTGACACTACAAAAGAGTTGTCAGTCTAGGTCATTGTTCTTAGCCAATCAGAATAAGGTATTTGCCTAATTAGCATTAACTGCGGACCCAGTGTGGTGGTAAAAATAGACATTGGTTTTAGTTCAGACTTGGGCATGAGTACTTCAAAGAAATACTGCAGGCATGAAATTGAAAACAATGTTACACATTGTTACTGTTAGACTGCTAAATCTCACTGGTGGTAAAATATTGTGTTACATTTGTGTTTAATTATCTGCAGGAGGTATGACCTTTTAAATGAACTTTGAGCAAACTTGCAGTTTCGTGTTATTTATAAGGTGACGAAGTTGGGGATGGGCTTATTTACGAATGAGGGCCTAATTTCTTAAATGCTATCAAAACGGAGGGGGGCTTATTCAAAGACATGGGCTAATTTCGGTCAAATAGGGTATTCCATCATCAAAATGCCAGCAAAATTCCAATACAAAATTGCTATTGAAAATATTTTGTTTGAAAATTACTAATGCACCTGATTGTGTAAGAAGACAATCTTATAATTAAAAAACAAACAATTTACAGAATATTGATTTGAAATGAGATTACGGTAATATATATTATAATTATTATTTAATGTACCAAGTCAAAATGAGGGTGTGAAAAGTGACTTCTATCCAAAACTTGCTAACTGGAGACACTGGCACGGTCAACGGATCCTATACATGGGTCCAAATTGCGAGTGTAACAGATGGCTACTTGAGTATTATGTAATACTGGCCCAAATCAAATTAATACACAATTACATACAGAGGCGGATTCATGATTTTTCTAGGGAACCGTGCAACATTTAAAAAGGGCACCTATGTTATTCAAAAGTATACTAACGTAATCTTCCACAAAAATTATCAAGCTGAGCAAGATACTTGATATTCTCCCACAAAATTCCAATAAATGCATTGTATTCATGTGCTATACCTTAATGTGTCGGGGGGAGGTGAACACCCCCAACATACCCCCTTGGTTCCACGTCTGACATACATGTGTGTTATAAGATGCTTTCTGGTCTATTTGTAGAGTTGTATACATTTTAGTATTGTTAGAAATATTTATAATTAGACAAGACAGTGTTATTGCATTTTTAATTACACAACGTTGTAAATATTTGTTTTAATAGGCTGGTAATTTTTAGTAAGTAGACATGTTAGTAGTCTTTATACAAGATTTGTGGGAATTTTTGAGTGGTGAAAAAAAGAAGATATATTAGCCAAAATGTGCTGATAAAATATGAAACTGAAGTTTAAATATATTCAAATAACTCAGCATTTTTGTTAAGAACATACAAATGTTAATGGATATTACGTTGTACCAAAATAATTTCTATAATGCACACATATACATTAAAGTTGACATGTATTTCAATTTAAAACTATTAGGTATAGATTAAGGCAAATTTTAATTTTAAGGTATTTGTTCACAAAATAGGAGAACATGACACAATGTCAGAGATGAGTAAAAAAAATCTAGCCCATTGACACCCCATTTTTTTTGGGGGGCAGATAAGGGTTCTGATATGCTTGTAGAATAAATAGGTGAAAAATTAGCGCATTTTGAGTGGTAGAAATATTTATAGCGTATGCCTTGTTCAATCCTTACAAACTGCACCACAAATGTTCATATATATATTTTTTGTTTTCTGAAAATAACATACTTCAGATAGTTTTTGATAGCCTATGACTTGAGAATTAGAAGTTTTAAATGTTTTATTGAAAATCTTAACAAAATATATAAAAAAAGAAGTTAAACAATTGACATAATAACCCCCCCCCCCCATGCTGCAGGGCTAAAAAATTGCTCGCATCTCCGAATCCGATTCGCGCAAGCATAAAAAATCTGAATCTATTTGGATTCACATAAAAATTTTCAAAAAATTTATCAAATTGAATAATCAGTGAGTAAAACATTACCGAATTGACAAAAAAAAAAAAAAAAAAAAATAGTCTGCTTATCGAGCTTCAGTTTAAACTGGCTTCAAAAGCATAACATACATTCAAATCCGTGCATGTTCGAAATATAGTGGTTTATCAAGACTAATCTGGCCTGGAGCCAAGAGCTGGTTGGCCCATTTCTGTGAACCAAATTACCAACGAAGAGAACCGAAAGAACCGAAAAGAACATGTTTGTTCAGTTCTTACATACCGTAATAACAATAGACAGTAATTAAGTGTTCCCAAATTTAGTAATACATCAAACATTTCTATGTTAGTTCGCTGATATTGTGTTCGTAACCTTGAATTACCTGCTCTTTTTAATCAATACATCTTTTTGTTGGTTGTGGAAATGTGCTTCAGTAATATCAATACAAACATTGAACCAGTGCGCAAAATACATCGGCAAAAGTATCCCATGCGCTGTTTACGAATAAGCAATCTTCGAAAAGTAATGGGCTGCATTCAGCCAAACTGAGCGGAAAAACGTCTTGCCAGACTGGTTTGTGCGGTTCACGGTAAACAAAATGGCCACATTGGAAACCAATCAAATAGTTTGCAAACGTTAGCAAAACGTTTGCTGGCTGAACTTGGGGCTGGTAAGACACCTAAAAACACTGACTGTAAAGGAAAAATGGAACCAACAAATAATTTTTTTTTTAGTTTTGGGGGTTTTTGCTTTAAAATTGGATAAACTGTTATTCTTTCCAGTAAAGAGTAAGGTTGTTTTTTGTTTTTTTTAATACATATACAGTTAGTAGCATATGACACAGAATTCTATATGCTAACATGGGTGATGAAGTTCTTCTCTGAAAATTTTTAGAATCGGAGAATTCCCGTGGACTGCTTCCATTGGAATCCACATGGATTCTTGTGAAAAAAGCTGAATTTTTAGCCCTGTGCTGGAATGTTGTTAAACGTCTCTTCTGTTCTATTCTATTGAAATACACTCCCTAATTGATCAAGGGTATAGCATTTAACATTGTCGTAAAAATTATATGTCCCATGAATATTTGAAATAATTACATGCATTGTGTACTTAAGTACTGCATTTATTGCAAATGTAAAGGTTCATAATGATAGTTGCATGCAGTACAAAAATACTGTTTAGTGAAATGATCGAATGCTGCTTTTTTATCAGAGTGAAAGAACAGAACAATATTAAACATAACATTGGTGAATCATGTTATAATATACTGAACAGCATTGAAAATGCACCACCAAGAAATGTTTGGATTTCGAAAAGAATACCTGAGCAATAAATGTTTTTGTTGTTAACAGCAATAGATGGATGATTGATAATGACAACAAACAAAAAAGGATGCACAATCATTGATTAGTTTTAATTCATCTACATATGAAAGACACATGGGGTCACAATAAAAAGTCAATAGCGCGTAAGACCACCATCTGCAGTAACTTAAGCCATGCAATGTCTTCTCACTGACCCAATAAGTCTGCAAATAGTGTTCTGGGGGATAGCATTCCACTCCTGCTGTACTGCGTTTTCCAGTTCTCTGAGGTTATTCATTTGTGGACGACATGAGATGCGTTGACCAAGGTAATCTCAAAGATGCTCTTTTGGCGATAAATCAGGGGACAGTGCTGGCCATTCAAGCAAAGGGACATTATTGTTCACTAGATACTGTGTTGTAACACGGGCATTGTCTTGCTGAAATGTGTGCATATACCGATGCTAATGAAAGAAGGGAATGACGTGATTTTGCAAGATGTTATCCCGGTAGTAAATGGCATTCATTCTGCCACAGCAAACATGGAGTGCTGTTCAGTGATGATAACTGATCCCGCCCCACACCATGACACTCCCTCCACCACATCGATCCGTCTGGACAAGGCAGTAATTGTGGTAACGGTTTTTCCATGCGTACGCCACACCCGCAGCCGACCATCAGCATTCCTTAAATGGAAACGGGATTCGTCAGAGAATAGCACACCATGCCAACATTGTAATCTCCAATGATAGTACCTTCCTGCCAAACGTCGGCGCTCATTTCGATGTCGATCATTCAGGATAGGTCTAACATATGGTTGTTGACTGAAGACGGTGACGCACAGTGTCTGCTCTGATAACCCCTCGTCGACCTTGGACAGTTGATGCAGTCCTGGCAGCTTGCAGCGTTCGTTCACGAATATGGAGGCGAACAATATGGCGATCTTGTCGTGGTGTCGTTGGCCTGGACGTGGACAGTCCCTGGTGGTTCCTGTCTGCTGGTATCTCCTGTGGAGTCTAGTGATTGTTGAATGGTGGCATCCAAACCGCTGTGCAATGACTCTACTCGAAATACTGACTTGAAGCATGCCTAAGGCACGTTCACGTTCCTCAGCTGTCAACCTTGCCATCACTTGTATAATGTTCCCTCAAAGACCGCTTCATAAATGAAAGTGGCTTTTCGGAGACCATCTTTTATAGCCCCAATTAGCATGATTTACACATTCAATTTATGTTTTTCATGCTATGCATGCAATATGTTGTGTTTTGGTGTTGTGTTTCATATGGAGTGTTCAGGTAATTGTTTTTGTAAGTTATTCGTGGTCATTCATGGTCTATAAGGTAGTACAGTACTTATTCATTGATATTTTTAATGCTGATATACGTCCCATTCACATTTGTTATCATCAACTGGTGGTGCGTTTTCAATGCTGTTCAGTATATTATTATTCTTTTTCGGTAATGTTAAAATCTTGATTAATTGGTGTTAATTTGTACTTTGTCCAATTCACAAAAGTAAATGCTTGATTAGTTGTTTAGCACTATTTAATGTATTTGATGTGATTTGATTAATTTTTAAAATTAAAATGAACAAATCAAACTCCATTTTAACAGCAAAGTTGCTATAGAAAATGTTGTTCAGACCATTTAATTATAACAATCATTAGTGTTTTGCCATGATTATTTCGTGACTGCCAGGATTACTGTAGACAATTCTGTTTCTTCTAGCATCATGGCCACATGGTACTCGATCCTCAACTAATTATGATATGAGTGGTCTCTATGTTCACTAAATACCAATATTTTTTATTGTAAGAAAACTTATTATTTTAATGCTGCAATCCAACAAGAGTTGGGGAAACAGATTTATTCTTATGTTTTGATACTGTTCATATAGGTGTATTGCAGAATGACATTTTAGCTCTTTGACAGGTTTTTGTACTTAAAAGTTAGTACTGTAGAGAAAACCGAATGATGCAGTTTGTCTCTAACTTGTTTTATATTACACAGTGAATCGACCGGTTTCACCAGTTTCACGAAGAGCATGTTCACGGGAATGTATTGAAATTGACCAGGCAGAGTTTGAATCAGTTTCATCACTTGTCAGAAGAAGGGTCAAGTTAGCAGATGTCAATATTGTAAGTAATTTAACGCATTGTTTATTATCCCTTCACAACAAGCCCTGTAAGTCAGACTTGGCTGTAAGTAGAGTCCCTAATTTCGAAGCCTGAACACAGTTGTTTTTAATGTCCCATCTGTACATCTTAGTTTCAGCAAATGACAACAATGAATGGTTCAAAATTATTCTTGGAATTTTGGCTTTGAGGTTTGGACATTGCATGGTATCCGATTTCCAATTAAATCTCCTAGCAGCAACAGAGAATATGAACTTATTAGATGGCAAATATTGTTTCACTATTATGTTAAAGCAATGTACAGCATGGTACTATTTACAGACAACCACTTTATTTCTTGCCCAGCTTTAGCACGGTGCTAGATAAATCTGTTTAGCACCCCTTTAGATCTGTCTAGCATGTTTTACGAAAATTGACGTCAAAACTCATGTGTTTCAAAATTTTGTTTGCTATTTCACATTGTATCATTGTTTTAAAAATATTTAAACAAATTAATATTTTCAACTTTATATTTGCATAACGTGGACTATATTTTTTCGCTTGTGATTAAATGAGTTTGTAGGTGAAATGTTTACGAAACGTTCTACAATAAACAAACCATACTTAACTTATAGAATTAATGTTTTGTTACTGTAATTAAATGGGCAAGAAAAAGAATCAATCACCGTTGTGAGACCTCGATGTCCCTCGGATTGGAATTGCCTTGTCTATACCTCACAACGGTGACAGATTACTATCATATCTAGTGTAAAACAGAAAGTTGAATGCATGTCTGCCATTTTAACAATGTAAGAATAAAGTTCTGTTGTGGAAATTAAACTGGTTTTTAACCCAAATGATTTTTGTCCCTGTCTCCTAGTAAACTATACAGAAACCAGTCTAAACTATTTTTAGTGAAAGCGGATTAAAATTTATGAATCTGATCGCGGACATATTGTACATAAAAGCTTGTTTGAAAAACGATTAATGCCAGCATTTACATATATCAATGTTTAAAGAGCATGGCCATTTGTGAACTGCTAGTGATAGAACTTATTACAGAGGCCGACAAGACATGTTCTGTTGCATCAACTAGCTATGTTTGCATTCATACAGAATGGGGAGTTGAGATTAGAGCTGGGCGGTATTGAAATTACAGGTTCAGTATTGGTATTTGGGGGGTGGGTGATATACCTCGGTATCGGTACAGTATTTGGTATTGACACAATACTAATATTGAGCTTTAAATGCACCCGAGTTAAGACTCACCTGTTTTTCTGTTGATTCTGAGGAAGAATGATCTCCATCTGTTCTTCTTTTCAACTAATTTGCATTCATCAGATATATTGTTAGTGCTTTTTTACTGAAAGGCGGGAAACATTTTGCAATACTGAAATGTTGGTATTTTGATATTTGCTTGGTACAGTAAATACATGTAGGTATTGACATGATACGGATACCAAACGGAATATATGGTATACCGACCAGCTCCAGTTGAGATACAAGTTTAATGAAGAAACGTAACCGAAGGAAAACTGTCATCAACTTGTTAAAGTATTGTGAACAGAATTATTTTATAGAGTTTTTAAAACATGGTATTCCTTGATTTCAGGTTTATAATCGATTATGGACTCACTTCAAAGAAGAAGGAAATAGGTATTTTAATTGTTTTGTGTGTGTGTATATATATACACAATAATTTTTGTTTAAAACTTAATTTAACAATCTACAATATCTGTTATAAAGTCTCTGCATCCAAAACTACAAGGACCAGTTGTTCAGACTTTAGTTAGCTTAACTAGTGAAGAGAAAAGTTAATATTAATAACAATCTAATTAAAATTAGCTCCACTATTACATGTGGATCTAACAGCAGCCAGTTGGAGCTCATGTCCACCAATCAAAACCTTACTTGCAGAATCATGCCAGTGATTTTAAAATAATTTGAAAACATTCCAAAATTATCCTGAGGGTATACGACATGTTTTGTGTGAAATTACGAATGCCTTAAAACATGTTTTATTTTATAAAATAAATAATTTGTAATGTAAAACTGAAGACTGATTTAGTTTTTTTTATTATAAATAAATAAATAATTTTTAATGTAAAACTGAAGACTGATAACCCACCCCGTACGTATTGGTATGGTTCGCTGTACTGCGGCCACTAAAATAGACTCGCCCGATATTTTTAGAATTTGTATGCTCCCAAATAACGTTATAAAAGGCGAAGTGTGATTGGTCAATATTTAAATTATTATTTACAGACGAAATGTTACCTGGACATTGGGGACTACGCAGTGTTGTTAGTTTTAAATCACTGGCAGGATTCTGCAAGTAAGGTTTTGATTGGTGGACATGAGCTCCAACTGGCTGGTGTTAGATCCACATGTAATAGTGGAGCTAATTTTAATTAGATTGTATTAATAATTAATTTAGTACTATATATCTTTGCCTGTAAGTCGACCCTGCCTATAAGTCGAGTTCCTATAAATTTAAAGCCCTGAATTTTTTATTTTTTTTATTGACCCGTTTATACAAACTAACCAATAAATATTAAAGTAATTCTTACTTTCAGCAAATGGGAATCATAAATGGCTCATATATACTTTATTTGAACAAAAGAAAATATTTTACAAACATTGGCTTGGTATATATCGCATTATAGCGTGTCAATCTGTAATCTAATAGTTTTTTGTATTAAAACAAAAATATTCAAATGACTAATATTAGGTAAGCAACATGTAATGAAGTACTGATTGCTGTCTGTTTCAGCACCCCACTCAGCACGTCAGACATGTACCAGCTGGGTTGGAAAATAACAGGATCCACTGGAGAGGCCAAACTCAAAGTGCGTTGAAAGCAGATTTTATTCAGATTCATTTTATCTTAGAAATTAAAAAATATAAGGGCCGAATTTTCAAAGCCTGTTTATTTCATGCGTGTAACTACATACATTTACAGTGCTTAGACACGTGCGTTTAAGAATAACAGACCGTAAATTTGGCCCTATATGTTTTTAAAGATGCCTAACATTGCAAACTTTTAGTGTAATTCTGTTTAACCTATTTTTCATTTGCACATGTAGTATAGAAGACTCAAATTTAATGATGGCCAAGCAGCAGATTTCCCCATTGTCCTGAAAATTAGAGTGTGTCATAGCCAAATTGGCTGTACATGTTTTATTTTGCATGTTACTAATTGATCATATATATGTACTTGAATGTGATGCGTGAAAAAAATTTTCTTCACAAAAATAATAATTTTGAATGGGTGCTATTCTGTCATATTGAAGTTTGCCTTGTTGTGCATAGCCTTACTAATGCCCTTAAAATATCTCTATCGGTTTAAGCCAAATGGCCGTACCCTCTAATTTGTCAAATTCAAGGCCTAAATATATAAAAATAATTTTAAAATTAGTACAAGAGATCATTTAATGGATTGTGCAAAATGAAATTGGTCACCTGAAAATAATTTTGCATAACCCATAAATGGAATATGCACATTTGTATTTCTTAGAGGCCTGCATTTCTAGAGTCCTTATATATTCAAATACTAAATATCAAAACATTAATTCAGTGGTGGTAAACTTTTTTTTTTTCATTTTAATTTTTATTTGATCTTGCATTCATATATTTAAATACATACAATACATCTACACAAAACTATGATTGTCACATTAAAACGAAATATACTCTTCAAAAAAAGAACCGCAAAAGGGTACAAATGGGTTATAACTCCGATTTTATGTTTCCTACCGGTTCATGCTTTGTGAATATAAGGTCATTGCATGTCCCAAACACATTCCCACGGTTACATTCGATAAAACGCAGCTACTGTACAATAAAGTTCCAAAATGTGAATATTCGCAAAAACGCAGCCACGTGCAAACCATGTCACCACTGCACGTGCGTTGTCTGCACGTGCAACATGAACACCGACAGTATAAAAGTGCAGGGTGTTCGCTTGCCTGGCCTCTGTATCTGGCCGACAGTTGACAATCCAGGACATGCCACGTCTCAGTGAACCGCAGAGAAACAATGCCATCGGCCGACTAGACGCAGGCGAATCCAGAACGGCCGTTGCCAGGGCATTCCATGTGTCCCCAAGCACCATCTCCAGACTGTGGGACCGTTACCAGCAACATGGATCAACACGTGACCTCCCTAGATCCGGTCGACCACAGGTCACTACCCCCGGGCAGGACCGCTACATCCGGGTACGCCACCTTCGGGAACGATTGACTACTGCCACCTCCACAGCCGCAGCAATACCAGGTTTGCGCAGGATATCCGACCAGACCGTACGGAACCGCCTACGTGAGGTAGGAATTCGTGCCAGACGTCCAGTTCGAGGTGTCATCTTAACACCACAACACCGTCGACTCTGACTGCAGTGGTGCCAGATTCATCGACAATGGCCTCAACTGCGATGGAGACAGGTGTGGTTCAGTGACGAGTCCCGATTTCTGCTCCGACGTCATGATGGAAGATGTCGCGTGTATAGGCGTCGTGGTGAACGTTATGCGGCAAACTGCGTGCAGGAAGTGGACAGATTCGGCGGGGGTAGTGTCATGGTGTGGGCAGCCATCTCACACACTGGCAGAACTGACCTGGTCCACGTGCAGGGCAACCTGAGTGCACAGGGCTACATTGACCAGATCCTCCGGCCACACATCGTTCCAGTTATGGCCAACGCCAACGCAGTGTTCCAACATGACAATGCCAGGCCTCACACAGCACGTCTCACAACGGCTTTCCTACAGAACAACAACATTAATGTCCTTCCTTGGCCATCGATATCACCGGATTTGAACCCAATTGAGCATCTATGGGACGAGTTGGACCGACGCCTCCGACAGTGACAACCACAGCCCCAGACCCTGCCCGAGCTGGCAGCAGCCTTGCAGGCCGAGTGGGCCACCATCCCCCGGGACGTCATCCGTACTCTGGTTGCTTCAATGGGCAGGCGGTGCCAGGCAGTTGTCAACACACGCGGAGGCCACACCCGGTATTGACTCCAGATGACCTTGACCTTGGTGGTGTGTCCTATCACTTACTCACAATGGACTAGAGTGAATTGTGAACAATCCTGCAACATTTGGTAATTATCGGACTCACCATTCAATAATTAAATCAATTCTCCAAATGTTACGACAATGTGGTTTTGCGTTTCTTCTTTTGAAGAGTATATATATCCATGAATATTATACAAACTTACAGATATTGCTTGATACATTTATGAAAATAAATAAGTGGTGGTAAACTTATAAATGTATTGCACAGCCTAATCTCTAACCTTGCTATACAGCTAGTTACATAATTATATTTAATATTTTACATCTTGTTCAAATGTTTATTCTGCATGTTAAGTTTGATGACATGTCAAATGTTTTGTTTGGATGGGGATGACAAGTGACTGCAGTGGGGTTACCGAGGTTACCATCTGGCTAGGGATCTTAACGCTATGAAATTGTAAAACGATCAGAGGTTGTGATGTCAGCCCAGCACAAGCCATAGTGACGTCATAGCTTATGATGGTTTTACAAATTCATAGTGCTATGATCGCTTCGAAAATATGGAATCTGGATCCCAACATGAAAAAGTCAAACATGGCTGGTGCAGACATTTGTATTTCACCATACACTGCACATGCTCACATTACAGCATATCAAGCAGTATCACTAAATATTATTACTGGTCAAAAGTAGTACTATACACTACAGATACATTTGTAGGTTATGAAAGGAATATTTTATTTAACGACATACTTTGCATATTTTAATTATGGCTGTTTGGCATTGCACATATGATTCATCTTTGTTTGATCCCCAATAGCCAATGTGTATTTTGTGCTGGGGTGTTAAACATTCATTCATTCATTCATTGGACATAGAACCACACAGATAATGATAGAGGAAACACGTTGATGCCATACTATGAGATACTTTTTTTAATAAGCAGCAAGGGATTTTTATGCATGATCACACAAACAGGATAATATACTGTAGATCCTGAAATTAATGTGTCCCTAAATTAATGTAAGCGATGGTGGGCAGACTAAAATGCGACATTAAATTAATGAGAGTGGTCTCCCTTTGAAATATTAACTTTCCTAATAATACACGTCTGTGTACGTTTCGGTTTAATCCAAGTTGCAGGCATCTTCAATGAGATCAACTTACTAACATGTCTGTGTACACATCATTTAACCTGTTTAGTCTTTAGTATTTTTAATGAGATAACTCACAGCATATTTTTGTGGCAATCATTTACATAACGTGTATAGTTACCTACATCTGGCAGTAAATTAGAATACAAAGTTTTAGGTAACTTGAACAGTAAAGACAAAAAAAACCGGTTGACTGCAATATTAGTGTGCTAAAACCCATTCATGCGTGATGGATCGTGTCGGCTTTTGACAGGGTGGCCAAAGAACCTGCAATCATCACATGTGGCTAATATCTTGCTGGACTATTGGACAGTTAGTCTGTCTCATCTACGATGAATTGTGCTCAGTTGTTTTATTAATGTATTAGAATTTTATTCTTTGTTTGTTTTAATAGTGTGTGACACACAACTTCTTCTTCTGTCTCGCCTACAATAAATTGTTTTCCAGTTCTGTTTTATAAATATATTACAATTTTAATATTTGTTTTTGTTTTAATAATGTGAAACACATATACAAAACAAAGAAATAAATGTGTAATATTATTAATGCTAATAACACAAACTCACATTTTTCACATTAATATTATGATTGCATTAATTTCAGGATCTACAGCATACCATGGTCTTTGGTACACCAGTTGTAGAGCATTGGCTTGAATGAGAAAAAGTGGGGCCACTTGATGGGAATCAATCCTAGGCCGACATCCAATAGCCGATGATTAATCAATGTACTCTAGTGGTGTTGTTAAACAAAACAAACTTTAACTTTGAAATGACATGGTTTTGAATTTTACTTTCAGGTGCTGCGGGCTTTAAAGCTTCTTAAGTTGTCATCAAAAGGAGAAGTGACCTTAACATAGTGCTGTTAACATCTCTCCAGTGTGGACAGACGGACAATACCTGTATCTGGGTATGAAACAAAGCACGGAATCCACTAGTGATGTACCTAGCCTACAATAGCTGAGCAGTGATGGCAGTAGAAAAAGAATGTCACTGTAATATAGGGTCTTTTCCAGCTAGACACAAATGACACGTTCAGGTGTAGGGTGGAGGGCCTACTCATGTGCTTTACGTTCTTGGTGATGGACACCTTCAAATGCAGGCTCTAAAAGTATTATAGAGGCAATATGTCATGTATATGGTATATTTGGTGCAATAAAGTGGAATTGATGAAATGTCTTGGATAACTAAACAAGGAAGTTGATTTAATCCATAGTGCTCAGATGAACAATGCATTCAATTTGTACAGCATTGTATTTTTATAATGGTGGTTTTGACCTCCATACAGTGCTATATGGTAATAATGATTACCCTCTGGACTTTAATAATTTACGTATAGCAGAATCTGTTCATAACTTTTTCGAATTGTCAAAATGCTTCACGTTTTAATTTCATAAAGCCATTTATCCTACATCACATTGTCACTTGCAAGTTTGGTTGCTGTAACGTGGGTGGTGGGTGAGAATCACTGATGTACATGTAAGTTAATCTTAGGAAATTGGGTATATTTATGTACCAATTATGTATACTAATTTCATGGTCTTTTAGACTTGTTTTTTATAATTGAGTACAAATTATGTAATTGTTTTTACTTCTCTGAAGAACATGTCAATTGATACATGTGTATATTATAAATTGTATGTGACAAAGTATGTGTGGAGAGGCATTAATATAGGCCAATGGCCTGTTTACCTGTCCTTTTCTTTTGTGAAATAAATGTTTAAACCATTCAATTTAAAATATAAGTGCTCACCTAAGAAGAGCATTAGCACACCTCTACGCACTACTAAATTTAATAAGAGGGGTGCAAAATATTGTGATGCTACTTTTAAACAAACAGCATTTCAAGTATATACATAACATATATATAATATGTGTGTGTGTGTGTGCCAGGACTGTGTGCTTGAACCTTAATTGGATATAAGCACGAAAGTAAATTGAATGCACACATTCTGATTACAGTGACATGATAATTAAACACATTTGTTACAAAACCCACTGACTACACAAATTGTATGACTTGTTAAGCGAAGCATCACTGCAATTACCTTAGCCCAGACGTTGATTACTCTGAAGTTGCCTCGACACGTGTATATGATGGTGTAGTTGAAAATACACATTCACTGGGCAGAGCTAATTGTTAATTGGAATATCACTCCATCAATGTGACTTACTAATCCAGTAGGTAACAAGACAAGTGTTATTTAGCGAGGCCACATTAACACAGTGAGTTTATGAATTTTGAGTGAGATGTGTCAAAGGGCTTAAAACCAAACATGAATGTTGTAGTCATACTATCACTATTTCGATGTAATTTTATACGCAACATCGTTATTAGAAATGTCAAATGCTCTTCCAGTCAACAAAAGACACGTTTTTTTCATATAATTTGACTAATATTTAGTATTCATAAATTCATATTGACATTAGTTGTTAATCTATTTTAGTGCTCATTTAGTGCATATTCAATGGATTCCATTGTGTTATGTAAATAATTCAAATAAATGATATTTCCAATCTATTTCTTATGTTATAATTGTATATGATTTTGAATCAACTTAAAAGGATAGTAACCCACTAATAAGACCACCCCACTAATAGGACCATATTAAGTCAATGGGTGGTCTTAATAGTGGGGTTTCACTGTGTGGATATGTGTGTGTGTATATATATATATAATAAGTATTGTAAATCATTTAAATGTATTGTCACAAAGTCAGGTGTTGCAACCAAATCAACTAGCACAGGTTTATCACCTTTCTAAAGCTTACCAAATATACGATCACTTTTGTGTTATTTTTGATGACAATTTAATGATATTTAGTATTTATTTTGCCAACGATAAATTACATAATGTACGTAGGTTATAAATGGATGTCACATACATGTACTTGATCATGTCCACGAGTGTGATTCAATCTTTCCAATCTTTCCAATCAAATACTGATTACTTTAAGAAGTAAAATTTTCCTTCTAGGTTTTTTGAAGAATTAAGACCGCACTCTCTATGGAATAAACCCCAATGTTGTTCCTGTAACAAGTCATAAGTCAATAACCAAGTTGACATTTTTAGTGGGTGAATACGGGGGTTACAGATAGATGAAAGAAATACAAACATCATAAAATATATACTTTATTAACTAAATCACTATGCAGATGCGACTTTGTTAGTTTTTGTTTTTTTCACTAGTAAAAGTTTTAAAGTTATAAGAACTCTGTAAGATAATCAGAGGCGATTCTGAAGTTGAGACCTCTCTCTTCCATGATTGGCAAGTGTTTATCTTTTATGTACATGAGCTCAGCACATTCTATTTGTGTCAGCCCACATGTTGTTACATGGAAAGTGTGTAAATCTGAAATGAGAAAAACGAGAAATGCAACAGCTGGGCTTTCATTGATGCACTTGCAGGCCTCCATGAAGGGTGTACACCACATTTGTACAATACAGTGAATATTTGTAGTATTGATTTACACAATGTACTTTGGTATTAAATTATTGGAAACAAGTAAACGATAAAACGAAGTAAAAATGCTATGCAAAGGAATCGTTTCAAGTGATTCTCCCGAAGATGTTTTTGTTATACACAGATGTGGAGTTTGGACAGATGATTAACTGGACGTGCTGGTAGTGTTTGTGTGATGTCGGTGCATATTCTATATCTTACTTATTTTGCCCTGCGTCTGGAGTGTACATATTTCATCTATGGCGGCCACTGTGACAATGGCATTGATGTACAGTTCTCGTAGACATTTGCATTCCGTTACCAATTTTACGAGATTCACGTCAATGGCTTCGTTGTTGTTGTCCAACTCCATCGACACAACAACTGAAAATAGTAAAATGGTGTTTTTAAAATATTTTTTAATTCTTATTTAAAAAAAATAGATAAAAAAAAAAAAAAAATTCTGAAAATGACGAACAAAAAGCACCGTTCTTTTCAACATCTGGCTGAACATTGTGTTGACAAGTAACAAAAGTAGTCAAACGGACAAATATCCTTAACCTGAATTTTCAAAACGATTTAAAAGTAAAATTAAATACTTATTATAACTATACAATATATGTTTCATACATATACTCTTCAAAAGAAGAAACGCAAAACCACATTGTCGTAACATTTGGAGAATTGATTTAATTATTGAATGGTGAGTCCGATAATTACCAAATGTTGCAGGATTGTTCACAATTCACTCTAGTCCATTGTGAGTAAGTGATAGGACACACCACCAAGGTCAAGGTCATCTGGAGTCAATACCGGGTGTGGCCACCGCGTGTGTTGACAACTGCCTGGCACCGCCTGCCCATTGAAGCAACCAGAGTACGGATGACGTCCCGGGGGATGGTGGCCCACTCGGCCTGCAAGGCTGCTGCCAGCTCGGGCAGGGTCTGGGGCTGTGGATCGCTGTCGGAGGCGTCGGTCCAACTCGTCCCATAGATGCTCAATTGGGTTCAAATTCCGTGATATCGATGGCCAAGGAGGACATTAATGTTGTTTGTTCTGTAGGAAATCCGTTTGAGACGTGCTGTGTGAGGCCTGGCGTTGTCATGTTGGAACACTGCGTTGGCGTTGGCCATAACTGGAACGATGTGTGGCCGGAGGATCTGGTCAATGTAGCCCTGTGCATTCAGGTTGCCCTGCACGTGGACCAGGTCAGTTCTGCCAGTGTGTGAGATGGCTGCCCACACCATGACACTACCCCCGCCGAATCTGTCCACTTCCTGCACGCAGTTTGCCGCATAACGTTCACCACGACGCCTATACACGCGACATCTTCCACCATGACGTCAGAGCAGAAATCGGGACTCGTCACTGAACCACACCTGTCTCCATCGCAGTTGAGGCCATTGTCGATGAATCTGGCACCACTGCAGTCGGAGTCGACGGTGTTGTGGTGTTAAGATGACACCCTCGAACTGGACGTCTGGCACGAATTCCTACTCACGTAGGCGGTTCCGTACGGTTGGACGGATATCCTGCGCAAACCTGGTATTGCTGCGGCTGTGGAGGTGGCAGTAGTCAATCGTTCCCGAAGGTGGCGTACCCGGATGTAGCGGTCCTGCCCGGGGGTAGTGACCCGGGTTGGTCGACCGGATCTAGGGAGGTCACGTGTTGATCCATGTTGCTGGTAACGGTCCCACAGTCTGGAGATGGTGCTTGGGGACACATGGAATGCCCTGGCAACGGCCGTTCTGGATTCGCCTGCGTCTAGTCGGCCGATGGCATTGTTTCTCTGCGGTTCACTGAGACGTGGCATGTCCTGGATTGTCAACTGTCGGCCAGATACAGAGGCCAGGCAAGCGAACACCCTGCACTTTTATACTGTCGGTGTTAATGTTGCACGTGCAGACAACGCACGTGCAGTGGTGACATGGTTTGCACGTGGCTGCGTTTTTGCGAATATTCACATTTTGGAACTTTATTGTACAGTAGCTGCGTTTTATCGAATGTAACCGTGGGAATGTGTTTGGGACATGCATGAACCGGTAGGAAACTTAAAATCGGAGTTATAACCCATTTGTACCCTTTTGCGTTTCTTTTTTTGAAGAGTATATAATAATGAATACATGTACAGAAATATAATTAAAAAAAAAATATTCTACCAAACCCCCCCAAACTTTTATCTCAAATGTTTATCATTGAAGTTGATGCTACTTGCTTATTCTTTAATCTCTGAGAGAGTAGTTTACTAGTTTATTTTGGCATGTCATATAATGCTTGATTCTAGGCTGCCAAAGTTCAAGCCTTGCTTAATATGATGTCATAGTGCCACTAAAATGAATAAATCTGTAACATTAAAACATGCTTTGCTACCGATACCGGCCTCGGTGGCGTCGTGGTTAGGCCATCGGTCTACAGGTTGGTAGGTACTGGGTTCGGATCCCAGTCGAGACATGGTTTTTTAAAATCCAAATCCTGAGAGAGTGCTCCGCAAGGCTCATTGGGTAGGTGTAAACCACTTGCACCGACCAGTGATCCATAACTGGTTCAACAAAGGCCATGGTTTGTGCTATCCTGCTTGTGGGAAGCGCAAATAAAAGATCCCTTGCTGCTAATCGGAAAGAGTAGCCCATGTAGTGCCGACAGCGGGTTTCCTCTCAAAATCTGTGTGGTCCTTAACTATATGTCTGACGCCATATAACCGTAAATAAAATGTGTGGAGTGCGTCGTTAAATAAAACATTTCCTTCTTTCTTTCTTTTGCTTTGCTTCCGATGAAAAAATTGTAGAGGGTTCCTTCTAAGACTGTCTGTGTTTGACATCGAATATCCTATGATTAATAAATCAATGTGCTCTAGTCGTATTTTTAAACCAAAAAGAGCATCTTTAACGACCTGTAACGGTAACCACATTATTATATATATTGCCATACCAATCTGCTTGTGATGGGCTGCGATGTGATCAATAGTTTCGCCGAGCTGCCAATCAGCGTTGTCGTCGTATCCAGTCCACATGTGAAGTTTTCGCACAGGAGCTCCCGGCACCAGAATGCGAGTAGTGTCTGACGACATGCCGATACCCTCGAACCAAAAGTCGATGGACAGTTCTGGGCATACCGATTTTAACTTCCTCCACGAAAATGATGAAATTCGGTGGAAGTGTGGATCAGTCCTGTATATCTAAATGGACAACTTCAAATAAAAATACAGGCTATAGGCATCGTAAATTTCATATGATAAGATTTAAATTGTGCAATTTTATTTCTTATTATTCTGCGTATCTATATAGTTATTAGATGAAATGAAAATTTTAATTATATTCTTTATTTAAAAACAACAAACCCCCCCCAAAAAAAACAAAAAAAACAACAAAAAACAAGTGGCCCATCATTAAATTATTGAACCCACCGAGCAGACCAAGAGCCATTTTCCTAAGGTATTATTAGAATGACCAAATTCATGATTTTGTTTCTCCATGAGTAAACGAAGGTTGTCACCAAATTTAGGTGAAAAAGGTCTAGTAGTTGTGAAGAAATTACAGTTTAAACGCACTTCTCTATACAACTCGTGTAGACCTACCCCCCCCCCCCCCACCCCCCCCCCCCCCCCCCCCCCCCACCCCCCCCCCCCCCCCCCCCCCCCCCCCCCCCCCCGATTACAAGCAGGAGACGTAAGAATAATGAAAGTCACATATATATGGTGCGGGACGTAGCCCAATGGTATAGCGCTCGCTTGATGCGCGGTCGGTTCAGGGTCGATCCCTATCGTTGGGCCCAATTTGGCTATTTCCCGTTCCAGCCAGTGCACCATGACTGGTATATCAAAGGCCGTGGTATGTGCTGTCCTGGCTGGGATGATGCCTATAAAAGATCCATTGCTACTAATGGAAAAATGTAGCGGGTTTCCTCTCTAAAACAGTTCCCGCCAAAATATAAAAATATCCGCCTCAAAATACGTTTTTGCCCGTAAAACGGTTCTAAATGCCCGATTTCTGTGATCTTGGTGTCCATACCTATGTTTTTAAGGTCAAGAAAACCAATAGAACACATGTGAAATATAACACATCTTCATGGTGAAAATTAAAAAGAAAGACGCTCATAACTTTAATTTCTCACATCAATGTGTGTAAGTTCTGAGATTACCACAATATTGGTATATATACCTGTTTTTGAGGTCAAGGAATCCAATAGTGTGTCATATATTCTGTTAAAACATTATTAAATTATCTCTGTGTCAATATCTCATATGTTTAGACTTTCATTTTTATTCTCTGTTACACTATCCTGAACAGAAGCATAACTGTATACACCCGAGATTCGCTTTGACACACTTGCATCTTTTTGTACTAGCCTTTTTGTATCCACATTTAAATAGTCCTTGACAACCATTTGCTGGAAGAATGGAGCATGAGATAAGCGAACAAAAATAGGAAGGAAGGAAATGTTTTATTTAACGACGCACTCAACACATTTTATTTACGGTTATATGGCGTCAGACATATGGTTAAGGACCACACAGAAAAAGAAAGAAAGAAAGAAGTGTTTTATTTAACGACGCACTCAACACATTTTATTTACGGTTATATGGCGTCAGACATATGGTTAAGGACCACACAGATTTTGAGAGGAAACCCGCTGTCGCCACTACATGGGCTACTCTTTCCGATTGGCAGCAAGGGATCTTTTATTTGCGCTTCCCACAGGCAGGATAGCACAAACCATGGCCTTTGTTTAACCAGTTATGGATCACTGGTCGGTGTAAGTGGTTTACACCTACCCACTGAGCCTTGCGGAGCACTCACTCAGGGTTTGGAGTCGGTATCTGGATTAAAAATTCCATGCCTCGACTGGGATCCTAACCCAGTACCTACCAGCCTGTAGACCGATGGCTTGCCACGAAAAGGACCACACAGATATATATATATATATATATATATATATATATATTTAGAGAGAGAGAGAGAGAGAGAGAGAGAGAGAGAGAGAGAGAGAGAGAGAGAGAGAGAGAGAGAGAGAGAGAGAGAGGAGGGGGCGAGCGAGAGAGAGAGAGAGAGAGAGAGAGAGAGAGAGAGAGAGAGAGAGAGAGAGAGAGAGAGAGAGAGAGAGAGAGAGAGGGGAAACCCGCTGTCGCCACTTCATGGGCTACTCTTTTCGATTAGCAGCAAGGGATCTTTTATATACATACCACGGTCGTGGTGCACTGGCTGGAACGAGAAATAGCTCAATGGGGCCACCGACGCTTTACCACTGGGTAACGTCCCGCCCCACAAAAATACGAATCAGATGAGGCATACTGCGCCAAACAGCCCAAGCTGTTCTCTTTTCAATTCCATGGAAGGCAGAAACAGTATCACATCATGATGTTGCGTACATGAACAGAAGACCCCATGATGCATCATATATAATTCAGTTCCAATTAGGTGACCTATATTTCAGTCCTTTAAAACACTTGACACAGCAATTGCAATAATAGTCCTGCAAACATGGCCACCTAAATAGTGGGGGGGGGGGGGGGGGGGGGGGTAACGGTACCGGCAGGGTAACATTAGTTCACATGGCCAGACTTATTCATTATGGTGTGGGTATTGTGAAACACCTGATGACACGTTCAAAACTGCGTGCGTTTTACCAGATGGCTGCCGACATATTAAAGATAGCTATATCACTGCCAATTTTATACATATTGGAGTGAATTTTGTATTTCGGGTTGAGGAATATGAAAAACATGCTTCCAGACAAATTAGATTTGTTCTGAGCCACTTTCCAAGATGAATTTACTAAAATTAAGCACTTATCACTGTATTCCTGACATACTAATATCATAGTAACAATGCTATATACAGATTTCCCTGGAACATGTGATTGATTTCATTGGAATTTGCTATTTAGAAAATTAAACAATTCTTCCATATCATTTTTAGACAATGGGTTTATGTGAAATATGTGTTTCAGAATGATCTGGTAGGGTTCAAACCCAAGGACTGTAATAGTACAGAATCTGATATATTCAACAGCTAAATTCAGTCTGTGACTGTTCTCTCATAACCTTTGGTATATTCCTCATACCTAATTTCAAATTTGCTATTTCCTGTAATTGATGAACCTCATTATATCAATTCTTTAGTCAGTGCGGGTATGTATTCAGAGTAACTATGTCCTGTGTCAATATGATTAAGCCTTACAGACTGTCCAAACCCAGATAGTCTTGTGAGAACATAGCCGGGATAGGGTGGGTGCAACAACTCGAATCCAATTTCGCCAGAGCCACCTTGACAACCCATGCAGTATGAACAGGTACGTTTTTGTGAATCAGAGGGGTGGCTCATGACGTTTTGTGCCGTTTCCGACTGATTGACTGACTCAAATGCCTAAGCAAATCAGCGTAATATTGACAGCTAATATGTAGAATGCTGCACATGGTCTTGCTAGCACAGGGTTGGAGCACTAGGTCTGGAGAATTGACGTGTTTCCCCCGTTATAAATATTGATTGGACTCGGGGTCATAAGTGTTTGATAACTGGTTACTAAATGCTGCTTAAAACGTCCCCAGTCCAGATTCAACAGCTCGACATTTTCCTCCGAACATCTAATCCACTTTCACTTCATTCGGAAGTCAACATTCTCGGCATTCATTGAGCACAGATTTTGCTCATACCTAAATGCTCACGGAGAATGGATTTTACTAAGCCATAACTAAGCCCCAGAATGTCTACAATCTTTCACACTGTCACTATTCGATCCTCCAGCACAATTCGTTTCACAGTCAATGTTTTTCTGGGTTTTTGATGTCCAAGGCCTTCCAGACCTGGGGTCACCTTCAACAAATATGAAGAATATTGGTCCTAGTACACGTTGATCATGCGAGCATGAATTTCTGAAGATGTGATTTTTTCTAATGTTAAAATACTGAATGACAACACTGTGCTTGGTTTTCAGTCCACTAGGATGTAAAGCAGTAAACAGAACACCTAAAAGTTACAGGTTTAAGCATTTAAATTGCACGTCAAATCATTAAAACAATTACATCCTCAAAATATCGTTCCTATGAGCCTGTATATAGGGCAACGTGATCTAAAGTACTGTCGTGTTCATTGGGAAAGACTCTACAGATCGCTAATTTTACATTTAATACTTATTCAATATCTGTTTTCTTTGTGTACACATAAAAACAAACCCAAACCCCAGCATATTCACTGTGTATATTTGAAAACGAACCCAAACCTCAGCATATTCACATCAATTACATTATTCAAACTGAACGAACAATTACAGTAAATATTGCTGCGACAATCAGTAATGGAGTTTTATAATCGATCAGCACACCAGTAGAGCCCATCTTGAGGTTGCGAAGACTGTCGACGTACGCGTAGTGGGAGTATAACACCTGGTAAGTGGTTGGCTGCAGGGTCCGGGATAAAGAAGTCAAGGCGACAGGTGAGGTGGCTGAAGAGGTGTCATACATTGTACACATAGATCCGCAGGGTCAGAGGACGCCTCTGTTGAAGATAAGGGGTTATATTTGTACTAGCTCAATAGCTGGTGCTGTCCGTGATGTTTCGATAGTTGCAGACCGAGGAAGTTGCACATCCCAGTCTACAGGATGTAGGGCCGCCTAATGTTTGTCCGGGGCGGAGAGGAGGAAGCAGAAACTGGAGGTTCAAAGGTCGATCGTTTTACGGATTCATTTGTGTGCATCATCAGGCCTACAGCAGTGGGTATTAGCCACATATCCTCGGTGCATATACAGGTAGAGAAGTAATGGGTGGAGTCCGGAGTAAATAGCAGATAAAATATGGCGTTTAAAATAAAACCAAGGACCATTCGGTCAATATGGCGGGTCGTGAGTTATAATGGAAGGGATATTTGTCGACCCAATCCAGTTGACACTGAGTGGGAGGGGCTTTGAGAGTCGGGTGTACGTGACACCTATCAAGGACAATATATTGTGGGGCCTCAATATTTTAGTGCTTCTGGAGCGACATTAAATTTGTGCAAGAGTATGTAGGCCATAGGAGAGTAAACTATCCCAATAATTTGAGTGGACAAAATACAGTGGCGGAAGAGGTTGGGTTACCGCCGTATTCGGCTGTTCGGTTTAGGTACATTGGCGAATTGGCCCATGATTGAGTTCATGATTGAGCCTGTCATGGAGAACATATCGTTGTTAGTAATCATCTATACTACACATAGTTCATGGTGCAGGGGATCGAGCGACTATGTGTGTGGTCAACGTCCGTGGTAAATTAGTGGTGCTGAAGGCCGGCCTGTTAGTCTCTCAAACAGTTGGACTGGTAAAGAGTGTCCAGCACCCGTGTTTCCATACTCTCTGAGGTTGGGTGGTACCCAAATGATCGCGGGGGTGGGAAGGGGGTGTGGGTGTATGATAGATCGAAACAGGAGCGGTGTGTCTACTTCTTAGTGAGTCTAAGGGATCACCTATGGGAGATGATGGAAAATTCTGGTCATGTGTGGAGATGACTTGCTTGTGTTTTGGAGATTGAAACTCCTGTATTGCATTGGCTAGAAGTTCGAACAGACTATCTTTGTTTGCATCACAAGGAAGGAATTTCTTCCAGTTAACTGAGATGTTGGTGTTATTGGGGACCGGAGATGATTACCAGATCCACGGTTCTGTCGTGTTTTTCCTTTGGGCTGTCTTCCAGGTAGACAACCCAGGCAACATCTACACGAACAACGTCTTGTAGGATATGCGTACTATATAGGGCAAGAACACAATTTTTTAATAGTCCTGGAATTTTTTGACAAGAACTTAAGACGTCTTCGGATCAAGTGTGTGCACAAAGGCAGCACCATCAACAATTTGGACATTAAGATTTCAAATAGATTCCGGTTTATGTACCAATGACTCCAAACATTCCATCAAGTCTGTTTTGCGTGTTTGGTGCATGATGCTATTTGACGCCAACGATGGAGGCCAATCGTGATTTGTATGCCCGAAGAAGCCATCCATATGACTGTCTCTATCTGTGAGAAGAGATGGACATCATTTTGCAGGTTGGAGATGTTGAAAGTTGACTTTGCAGGTTTCGTTCCTGATCTAGGATTTAACAGAGGTAGACTGTTCTTGTGTATGGTGTCACTGAACGCAGTGATACTGTCATTAACATCCTCCACAATAAATGTCTGGTACTGTGTTTTGCCTTTGTCTTCTGCTGTCTTCACGGTATGTACCAGACTGTTGGGCATTATCGGTTTGGTATCAAGTCTGTAGAGGTCTGTGCTTGTACCAGCAAAGAGGTTGCCAAGTTCCTCCATCACATCGGTGACACTCTTGACTTGAGATAAGAACGTCCTATACACATATGCTATTTGTTCATGGTGGCGTTCTGTGTCCTTTTTCATAGAATGTTTACCATCATACTCCGTTAACAATCTAGCTGTTTGGGGGCTGCCACCATCCACTGTGTCAGTACTGCTTAATTTTTAGTAACATCTATTACGCCCCCATCTGCCTTCACTATTGCATTCAGCCGTTCATGAACTTGATCATGGGCTAGTGCCGAGAACATTTGCCTGGTTGCCTTTGAGGAACTGCACATGTGTCGTCGGGCAGTTAACCTCGAGGGCAATTAGATCTCTTGTGGTATGTGCCGTCATGTCTGTGAGATGGTGCATATAAAAGATCCCTTGTTACTAATGGACAAAAAAGGTAACAAGTTTCCGCTCGAAATATATTCAAATTACCAGATGTTTGACATCCAATAGCCGATGATTAATAAATCAATGTGCTATAGTGGTCACGGGCGTAGGAAGATGCCAAAACGCAGGGACACACCCACACCCACCCACACACACACACACACGCACGCACCCACGCACGCGCGCTCACACACACACACACACACACACACACAGATATATATATATATATATATATATATATATATATATATATATATATATATATATATATACACATATACATGTAAAAATATATTTTAAAAAAGCATCGCTGCTGCTACAAAATGAGGGGCATATGGCCCTTGCTCCCCCCGCACCCTGCTTCCTACGCCAGTGAGTGGTGTCGTTAAACAAAACAGAACCATGTCAACAGAAAACCAGAAGAAATGAGTTGTTGAATGTACATCATTGCTATATGGTGCGTGTAAAACTTGAATACTTTAAGATTATCTGGTATCATTTCTGTAGTTAAATCTGGTTCCTCTCCTGTTTATGTCCCTGCTGACGAGACACATCATTATTACTGATATGTGTACCTATATAAACATGGTGAATGACTTGAAATGCATGTTAATATCGGTCTTATACTATAACTGGGCTCTGTTGAAATAGAACATGAAGATAACACGAGACACATTGGGTTTAGCAAAGCGGGAAGTGCAAATACATGCATTCATGTGACAAATTAATGTTATAAGCATTTGTTTTTTTAATCTTTACCATGAAGAAGTATGTGATATTTCACGTGTTATATTGGATTCCTTGACCTCAAAAATAAAGGTATAGACACCATTGTCATGGTAATCGGGGCACTTAGAGCCGTTTTATGGGCAAAAACGTGTTTTGTGTCGGCCATTTTGAATTTTAATTTTTTAAATCGGTATACTCAAACCACCCCTAGGGCAAAATGTCATGCTTCTCTCATGCACACCCCGGTCACATATTCGCCCTACTATAAGGCCCCGTGAAGGGATCTAAATAACCTAAGTCACAAATATATTTATATATATTCCAAGGTTTGGCATTTATGGAAGAGACTATTACAAATATATATATATATGTGTTAGTTTTTGGCACCACATCTCAGGCCATTCACATATTTGTTTTTTTTTCACAACGTGCCAATGAAACTTTCATCAAATTGTGGTTGCAGTAATATTGATCAAGTAGTTTTGGAGAAGAAGTCGAAGAAATAACAGTTTAAATGCATTTCTCTATGTAACATCAGGGGTCGGGACGTAGCTCGGTGGTACAGCGCTCGCCTAATGCACGATCGATCTAGGATCGATTCCCGTTGGTGGGCCCATTATGCTATATCTTGTTAGCATCTTGTTAGCCAGTGCGCCACATCTGGTGTAACAAAGGCCGTGGTGTATACTATCCTGTCTGTGGGATAGTGCATATAAAAGATCCCTTGCTGCTAATCGAAAAGAGTAGCCTACGCAGCGGGTTTCCTCTCTCAATATCTGTGTGGTCCTTAACCATATGTCCGACGCCATATAACCGTAAATAAAATGTAATGAGTGCATCCTTAAATAGAACATTTCCTTTCTTCCTATATAACTTCATGGATGTAGCCCACTGGTAAAGCGCTCCCTTGGTGCGCGGTAGGTTTGGGAACGATCCCCTTCGGTGGGCTTATTGAGCTATTTCTCGTTCCAGCCAGTGCACCACGACTGGTATATCAAAGGCCGTGGTATGTGCTATTCTGTCTGTGGGATGGTGCATATGAAAGATCCCTTGCTAGCGCTTGACAATAACGACATTCACAAAATAGATAGACCATCTATTGACAATTACATATACGAAGACTATACAAACTATTTGTTTAAATTGGTTTTGTTCCCCGATCCTCAGAAAAGGGCAAGGTGGTCGGAATGACCAAATTCTTAAATTCGTTTCTCCACGTACCAAGTAAGCTTCCCACAAAATGTGGTTGGTATTGGTCTTCAGAAACGAGTACTCGCAGAGTACTGCTAAAGCAATACATACGGGCCCAACAGGTGTTCATATCTCCTAAGTTCAAAGATCATAACTGTGAAAAATGAATAAATCGCCATGGAAATCTAACTTGATCTGTAACAGTACGTGATAAAGCTATACCCATAATATTTGCGCAATATCTTGAGGCTTTGCGAAAAACAAAGTCCCGAAAACAAATGTTTATTCTCCTATGTTCAAGAGCCACATCGCTGTCAAAAATGGGTAAATCGCCATAAAAGACCAGCATGATTTGTAATACTGCATGATAAGCTATATACAAACATTCAGCTCAGTATCTTAAGGCACTGTCAGAAAAACAACAACAAAAAACCCAAAACAAAACACAAACAAACAACCAGTCCGGAAAACTATATGTGGGACAAACTGACAGAAAGACGGGACAGACGGAGACACCTTCGGGGATTATAGTATCTATTGACCTTCACATATATGAAGACTTAGTTTTTTCACCATGTGCCAAGGAAGCTTTCAACAGAATTTGGTTGGAATTGGTCAAGTAGTTTGAGAAGATCTTTTACAAATTGTAGTTTTGTAGAAGTCGAAAATGTAAAAAGTTGTTTTTGATTTTCGCTGGCGTGTGTGTCCGATATTCTTAGATCTCCCCCAAGTGTTCCCACCCTATACTCTCCGTTTGTCTAGGTGCACCACTTAATAGTTTGAGGTGGATGGATTTAGCCCAGTGGTAAAGCGTTCGCTTGATGCGCGGTCGGTTTGGGATCGATCCCTGTCATTGGGCCCATTGGGCTATTTCTCGTTCCAGCCAGTGCACCACGACTGGTATATCAAACCGTTATATTTTAGAAAAACAACAAACAAAACGATACTAAAATGGACCAGTAATAAGCTGCAATCGCATACCTTGCAATTGATATTCTTCAATTTTCCAGCGAGATGTTTAACCATGCTCTCAAATATGTCATCCGACAAGCAGTTATAATTAAGTGACACGTTCGAAAGATTAGTAAACTTGGAGAAAGCATTTCTGAATCGTTTCACTTGAAACATGGCCAACCTCGAGTGAAAGAAGTCTTCAATATCCAGATCTTTAATAGTACTGCCAGACGCGCTGCCCACAGCTTCCAGTATCCGACACCCGCTCGTCAGTGTAAAATGGGCCGCTAACATGTCAAAGTTCACCATATTTCTCTGCCCACTAAAAAATCGCACAAAACTGTTCACTACTTTTTCCTTTAGATTCTCGAATTTCCAAAACCTATTTAAGTTGAGCCTTTCAAGTTCAAAATGAACAATTGTGGCGTGATGGATCTTTTCGAGAAAATTATCTACAGTCATCTGGATTACTTTGCACGTGTGACTGGAAGGGTGATTACAAGAGAGGAACAGGTAGCGGACATGAGCTCCGTGCATGTCGGCGAACTTTAAAGCTCGTTCGCCCGCCAGTTTGGCCCTGTATCCACCAAGTTCTATGTATCTAGTTCTCCACAGGCAAGGGTATGAAAATACTTTGTTCCAGTTCTTGCACGCCTTCGCCATATTGACCCTGTCTCGGTCATGCAGATATAAGTAGATTTCAACGAGAGCCGTGTCGGGCAAGCAGCTCCACATTTGTTCGTCCATTCGGCTCCAGAACGTGTGCTCGATCCAAGTAGCAAGAGTTTGGAGCCAGCTCAGACCCATCTACTGGCTAAGCGCTACTTGGTGCGCCACGAATAGCAAGTCCAACAATCGAATGACGTCATGCTATTTGTGTGGGTATCTTTGCGATTTGTAAATACGTATTATTTTATTTATTTATTTAGTATTTTGCATCAAAAAGGGAGAACAGATTAATGATCTTTCAACGATACTCCAACACTAAACTTACCGATCTATCGGCTATAGAACTGTGTTGCAGAATGATGAGATTATAGTATTTATTTATTTTTTCATTCATTTATTCATTCATTCATTCATTCATTCATTCATTCATTTTTCATTCATATTCATTTTCATGCTTATATCCAATTAAAGTTGAAGCTATCTGGACTGTCTAAGATAGTGAGTTAGTGGTTAGTGTAGTATCTAACCAGCGTTAAGTCCGATGGCTTAACCACTACACTACCGAAGGCGATTAGTATTTCTCAACTTCTTCAACGAAACGTTTCTCTCAATTTTGAAACGGCGACCGATGAAACCAAATCTTGTAGGCTACGGCATCATCTTTGAGCAAGACGGATAACGTATATAAAAAACTGGACAATATGCATATGTCCTACCAAATGGTAGTCAAAGATTCCCGCTCTAATACTTGCAACAATAATCCTATGTTTGACGTTAGATACCTTTACATCGATCATTTACGAGTTACCTGTCAACACATTTTCCACATAGTAACCACTAATACACATTTCTGGAAGAAATCCGTCAGCAACTAAGTTCTTAACCGGAACATTATAGGAAGGGGTGCTATGTATAACTTTCAACTTGAACTGTAAAAACAAACTCGGTGTTGACAATGAGTTAAATCTCAATTTATTTGGTACAATGATATCAAAATAAATAATGAAGCTGGTATCAGTACACAATTGACATAATAGATTATAATGATAAATGTTATACATATGAAATATTTTGTGTAATAATATTAATTTTCTAAATTACTGCAAAACGGTACTGTAAGATACATAAAATAAAACAATTCAAAACAGAACTAAAAAATCCCAATTTTCCTTATAACAATTGTAAATTTTTAAAGGCAAACTGAAAATGCAGTAAGCATTATTATATTTGTCTTGCTTGGATCAACATGTCTTTCAAAAATACGCTTCTATTTTTATTTCGCGATGCTCCGAGACCCGTCCACTATTCAAGGCTAAATTTCTAAGTTAAGGTTTGTTTTGTTTAACGACACCGCTAGAGCACACTGATGTATTAATAATCGGCTACAAGAATGTCAAACATTTGGTAATTTTAACATATAGTCTTTTATATGCACCAACCCACAGACATGATAGCACACAATACCGCCTTTGATATACCATTCGTGGTGCGTGCACTGGCTGGCACGAGAAATAGCTCAATGGGTCCACCGACGGGGATCAATCCCAGACCGACCGCGCACCAGGCGAGCGCTTTACCAATGGGTTGTGTCATGCCCCTTCCAACCGTATTCATGCATAACTTCATTCCACCCCACTACAATTCAAGGCAGGCCTCTATTCAAGGTAGACTTGTACTGTTTTCAGTCGATAATATTTTTTTATATATACCATCGGGTATATTGAGTCACCGCTTTTTTCTTTCTGTGAACTTGAAATATCAACGTTAATCCAGTTATTTGGTATTTTATAAGTTAAACTCATTTAGAAAGGGCTAAAAGAATGGATCCATAAAAAGCACTCATAATAATATATTTTACAATTTTAAAAATCTTCTTTTAATTTCGAGTTTTAGAACAAATAACAATGGTCCGATTAATTCAGTTATACTACCAAGTATGGGATGGATCCAAGATGAATTAGAAATGTACTATAATATTACAAAACGTGTAGCCCTTTCCAGATGGGAATATAATGCATTTTTACAAATCTGGTCGGTATGTCACAATTTATTTAAGGAATACATTTCGGTATTAGCTGTTTGAAAAATAGTTCAGAAAAAGTATTAACTAGTGAATACCTTTTGTTGAAACTTGATTCGAACAATTTTTTGTTTCTTTTAAAATTTCATATCGCATTTATTTAATACAAATACATTATACATATTTATTTGTTCTTTTAAAATTTATCTTAACAATTGATTCACCCAAGTTTACCATTATAATATTCAAATTAAATTTAAATATGAAACGTACTAGTTTTCTTGCAGACATGTATCAAATATTCGAATGCCTATGCATAGATGGCTACATGTTGCCTTCTGCATTATTGATGATAAACTTATTATTTACGTCACCACCTCAGTGGAGGCTGTTAACATTGATTACTTTTGTATATTTGATGTCTTTATACATTCTTATTTGTGCATGATTAAGTTATAAAAAGATTAAATAAAGAAAAGTAAAATAAAAACATAGTAAATAAAATTATACGCACATGTATCAGTATATGTCCTATGAGGTAAATAATTGTTAATTATACACAATGAAAGACTATATATATACTGTTGTGACATAATTAAATAATAGTTATGTATAAACAAGTATGTCGTGTTACAGTCATATAGGTAATGTACATGCATACCACGTGTAGAGAAATGTTCGAATTACCATATAACGTAAAAAAGACAAAATGACATAAAGTGACGTAAGTAAACATTAATTTGTATTTATAAGTAGTGCAATAATTTTCTAAAGTGTGCGTATTGTTATACGCTGTGCAATAAATAAACAGTAAGTATGTAAGTATTAGGCCTATTATATTAAAAGACACAAGTAAATAAAAAGTATACATAATTGAGTACGTCAGTACAGTTGCTTTAAGCATTTTTGTCAGTTGCACAAACACAGATGCAGATCTGTTTAATATTTCACACAGAATATACATTAGATACATTTTTTTTATATTTCTGAAAAATAGATACAATTATACTGTTGTTTCTGCATAATAATCAGAAACGATTTTAAAGTTAAGTCCCCGTTGTTGCATTGTGGGCAGGTGTTTCTCCGTGACATGCATCAACTCAACGCACTCTATCTCCGACAAACCACAGGTCGTTAAATGCAAAGTCTCTAAATCTGAAAAATAAATCCAAAAATAAAGAACGTGGTAAACAACAACAACAACAAAGCCAGCAAATACCCTATCCCCCCCCCCCCCCCCCCCCCTTTAAAACACACAGAGACACACGCATAAAAAAACCCCCACAGTGAAAACCCAATATGAAAAACAAACGAGTGTATTCTACCGTCATAAATGCCTGGCTTGGTCCAAATGATATGATGCGATTTAAAAACGAACTTTCATAACAGCATCAACCTCAGTTTTTAACTGTTTTCGACCATGATTAACAGATCGTTTCAGCTGTTTTTCATATGAATTAATCGATATAACTGCGTTATCTGTTAACGTTGAATCAATAAATGTTATTGTTTTTTTTTTTTCAAAGAACATACAGACGTAGTTTTAAAAAGTAGCTTTTGGTAAAATTGTAAGAATTTTATCAATCGGCTACTGACGGAAAACACCGACTTCCCGTTTTGCCGTGCATTAATTTCCTAAAACAAAATTTCCGATTATTATTTAATAATATGTCAGTTTGAAGTTTATGGAAGTATGAACCACTGAAGCACTTTACATACAGTTCTAGTGGTTCATACACCCACGAATGTTCAAAATGATCATGTTCCATTGTTAAATAGTCTGTGGTAGTTACTGAAAATAGAGGTATTGTCTGTGTATTACTTATACTCATGGGTCGGGACGTAGGCCAGTAGTAAAGCACTCGCTTGATGCGCGGTCGGTTTGGGATCGATCCCCGTCGGTGGGCTCATTGGGCCATTTCTCGTTCCAGTCAGTTCACCACGGCTGGTATATCAAATGCCGTGGTATGTGTTATCCTGTCTGTCGGATGGTGCATATAAAAGATCCCTTGCTACTAGCGGGTTTTCTCTCTATGATTATGTCAAAATTACCAAATGTTTGGCATCCAATAGCCGATGATTAATAAATCAATGTGCTCTAGTTGTATCGTTAAACAAAACAAACTTTAACTTTGTTGTGCTCGTAGATACTCACCCACTTTACGCTCTATTTGAAGCATACAAATATCATCAATGGTATCCACGGTCAGGACGGCGTTGATATACAGATGTCGGAGAGCTTTACAGCTGGTTACCATGGTTACAAGACTGTCAGCAACGGCTTCGTGTATGTTGTCCAACTCCAGCGATAGCACAACTGAAAGTACCAGTAAGAAAAGACTGCACTTGTAACGCTTACAAACCAATTGGTCCAACTCCATCGATAGCACCCTTGTGTGTGCTGTAACCTCACTGTGGTGCAGGGGTGTAACATTCTCTTTGAGAATGGCCAATACAGCACAAAATTGAAGTTTTGAGTTAAATTCAGTATCCGTAAAATTCTGTGATATTTGTATTTTTGCAGTTCTTTACACTGTTTTTGTTTAAGTCTTGAATTTTTATATTGATGTTGATCATCACTTTATTTATTTGCATTACCATAGTTTGACACCCAATAGCCGATGTATTTTTCGTGCTGGGGTATCGTTAAACATTCATTCATTCATTCATTCATTCATTCATTCATTCATTCATTCATTCCATCGATAGCACAACTGAACGTACCAGTAAGAAAAGACTGCACTTGTAACGCATACAAACCAACTGGTCCTACTCCATCGATAGCACAACTGAACGTACCAGTAAGAAAAGACTGCACTTGTAACGCATACAAACCAACTGGTCCTACTCCATCGATAGCACAACTGAACGTACCAGCAAGAAATGACTGCACTTGTAACGCTTACAAACCAATTGTTTTACAGGCTGTTGTGTCTGGTGCGATCTCAGCTCACAGGATCAGAAAGTTTGGGTGTGATGTGGTGTGGTGTGGTAGGGCTGTCACCTCAAGTAGAATGGACGATTGGCTAATATCTTTGGCACAAAAGGACTATTGTTGCAACCACCAAAGAGTGTTACCTTTCTTTGTTATGTACCTACCTAAATAAAAACGAGTTTAGAAGACATCTGAACGCATACAGAAATTGCTAATGAACTTCCAGAGGGTTTCGGTTATTTCTGTAGCTCGGACCTCACCTACCACCCACCCCGAGAGCACCGGACCTCACCTATCACCCGCCCTGGGAGCACCATCCACCCCGAGTGCACCGGACCTCACCTACCACCCATCCCGAGAGCACCAGACCTCGCCTACCACCCACCCTGGGAGCACCAGCCACCCCGAGTGCACCGGGCCTCACCTACCACCCACCCTGAGAGCACCGAGCCTCACCTACCACCACCCTGAGAGCACCAGGCCTCACCTACCACCCACCCTGAGAGCACCGGGCCTCACCTACCACCCATTCTGAGAGCACCGGGACTCACCTACCACCCACCCAGAGAGCACCGGGCCTCACCTACCACCACCCAGAGAGCACCGGGCCTCACCTACCACCCACCCTGAGAGCACCGGGCCTCACCTACCACCCACCCAGAGAGCACCGGACCTCACCTACCACCACCCAGAGAGCACCGGACCTCACCTACCACCACCAAGAGAGCACCGGACCTCACCTACCACCCACCCTGAGAGCACCGGACGTTACCTACCACCACCCAGAGAGCACCGGACCTCACCTACCACCCACCCAGAGAGCACCAGGCCTCACCTACCACCCACCCAGAGAGCACCGGGCCTCACCTACCACCCACCCTGAGAGCACCGGGCCTCACCTACCACCCACCCAGAGAGCACCGGGCCTCACCTACCACCCACCCTGAGAGCACCGGGCCTCACCTACCACCCACCCAGAGAGCACCGGACCTCACCTACCACCACCCAGAGAGCACCGGACCTCACCTACCACCACCAAGAGAGCACCGGACCTCACCTACCACCCACCCTGAGAGCACCGGACGTTACCTACCACCACCCAGAGAGCACCGGACCTCACCTACCACCCACCCAGAGAGCACCAGGCCTCACCTACCACCCACCCAGAGAGCACCGGGCCTCACCTACCACCCACCCTGAGAGCACCGGGCCTCACCTACCACCCACCCAGAGAGCACCGGGCCTCACCTACCACCCACCCTGAGAGCACCGGGACTCACCTACCACCCACCAACAGAGAACCGGACCTTACCTACCACCACCCAGAGAGCACCGGACCTCACCTACCACCACCCAGAGAGCACCGGACCTCACCTACCACCACCCAGAGAGCACCGGACCTTACCTTACACCCACCCAGATAGCACCGGACCTCACCTACCACCACCCAGAGAGCACCGGACCTCACCTACCACCACCCAGAGAGCACCGGGCCTCACCTACCACCCACCCTGAGAGCACCGGGACTCACCTACCACCCACCAACAGAGAACCGGACCTTACCTACCACCACCCAGAGAGCACCGGACCTCACCTACCACCACCCAGAGAGCACCGGACCTCACCTACCACCACCCAGAGAGCACCGGACCTTACCTTACACCCACCCAGATAGCACCGGACCTCACCTACCACCACCCAGAGAGCACCGGACCTCACCTACCACCACCCAGAGAGCACCGGACCTCACCTACCACCCACCCTGAGAGCACCGGGCTTCACCTACCACCACCCAGAGAGCACCGGGCCTCACCTACCACCACCCAGAGAGCACCGGACCTCACCTACCACCACCCAGAGAGCACCGGACCTCACCTACCACCCACCCTGAGAGCACCGGGCCTCACCTACCACCACCCAGAGAGCACCGGACCTCACCTATCACCCACCCCGAGAGCACCGGGCCTCACCTACCACCACCCAGAGAGAACCACCCATCCCGAGTGCACCGGGCCTCACCTACCACCCACCCCGAAAGCACCGGACCTCACCTACCACCCACCCCGTGAGCACCGGACCTCATCTACCACCCACCCCGAGAGCACCACTCACCCCGAGAGCACCGGACTTGACCTACCACCCATCCCGAGAACACCGGACCTCACCTACCACCCATCCGAGAGCACCGGACCTCACCTACCACCCACCCCGAGAGCACCGAACCCCACCTACCACCCACCCCGAGAGAACCGGACTTTACCTACCATCCATCCCGAGAGCACCGGACTTTACCTACCACCCATCACGAGAGCACCGGACTTGACCTACCACCCATCCCGAGAGCACCGGGCCTCATCTATCACCCACCCCGAGAGCACCGGACCTCATCTACCACCCACCCCGAGAGCACCACTCACCCCGAGAGCACCGGACTTTACCTACCACCCATCCCGAGAGCACCGGACTTGACCTACCACCCATCCCGAGAGCACAGGACTTGACCTACCACCCACCCCGAGAGCACCGGACCTCACCTACCACCCACCCCGAGAGCACCGAACCCCACCTACCACCCATCCCGAGAGCACCGGACCTCATCTACCACCCACCCCGAGAGCACCGGACCTCATCTACCACCCACCCCTAGAGCACCGGACCTCACCTACCACCCACCCCGAGAGCACCGAACCCCACCTACCACCCATCCCGAGAGCACCGGACCTCATCTACCACCCACCCCGAGAGCACCGGACCTCATCTACCACCCACCCCGTGAGCACCGGACCTCATCTACCACCCACCCCGAGAGCACCGGACTTTACCTACCACCCATCCCGAGAGCACCGGACCCCACCTATCACCCACCCCGAGAGCACAGGACCTCACCTACCACCCACCCCGAGAGCACCGGACCCACATACCACCCACCCCGAGAGCACCGGACCTCATCTACCACCCACCCCGAGAGCACCACTCACCCCGAGAGCACCGGACTTGACCTACCACCCATCCCGAGAGTACCGGACTTTACCACCCACCCATCCTGAGAGCACCGAACTTGACCTACCACCCACCCAGAGAGCACCGGACCTCACCTACCACCCACCCCGAGAGCACCGAACCCCACCTACCACCCATCCCGAGAGCACCGGACCTCATCTACCACCCACCCCGAGAGCACCGGACTTTACCACCCACCCATCCTGAGAGCACCGGACTTGACCTACCACCCACCCAGAGAGCACCGGACCTCACCTACCACCCACCCCGAGAGCTCCGAACCCCACCTACCACCCATCCCGAGAGCACCGGACCTCATCTACCACCCACCCCGAGAGCACCGAACCTCATCTACCACCCATCCCGAGAGCACCGGACCTCATCTACCACCCACCCCGAGAGCACCGGACCTCATCTACCACCCACCCCGAGAGCACCACTCACCCCGAGAGCACCGGACTTTACCTACCACCCATCCCGAGAGCACAGGACTTGACCTACCACCCATCCCGAAAGCACCGGACTTGACCTACCACCCATCCCGAGAGCACCGGACTTGACCTACCACCCACCCCGAGAGCACCGGACCTGACCTACCACCCACCCCGAGAGCACCGGACCTCACCCCCCACCCCGAGAGCACCGGACCTCACCTACCACTTAGTATAAGTGTGTGGACTATTATATTTCACACCCATTACTATGTGAATATTTGACACATTCTGTACAAATGTTAGGCCCATAGATCAAATAGCAAATGCAAGTAAAAAAAAGTGACGCTGGACAGGAGGGCAATGAAGTTTGTTTTGTTTAACGACACCTCTAAAGCTCATTGTGACGGAACATGCGATATTAATTGTTTTAGAGGGCCGTGTGCAGTTCCAATATGCACTTAAGCCCAGGTTGGCACTTTGTTACGTAATACCTCCGCGCGACCGTGGTCGAGCTGTGCCTAATACACACCCAGCCCAGGTGCGGAGGCCATGTGGCCAGTAGTTACGTAATACCTCCGCTAGTTCGGTACGTTCGGGGTATTGCTGGCGAACTAGGCGACGACCAGTCTAGGCTTGTAAGAAAAAAAATACCGCTTGGTCACTGTGGAAATATACACATCATAAGATTCGGTTCCGCGTGCTGTCTCCGGACCAGCCTGGGTTTTTATAATAAATAGCTAGGGTGTTAGAGATATCGGGGAGAAACAAAAGCAAGGCTCCAGGGGATCGTTGTCCGTCCGGACTGGTAAATATTTTATTTCTGCTCTGTGTATAACCTTGATGTGATTGATGTGACTTTAAATATTTTAATACTGTATTATACCAATATTATTTAGACGGTGCTGCCGGTAATCTGACGCAGTAAACTGTAGGCTCACTGTTCTAATATATATATAAAGCTTAACCAGTCATCCTAGAGGACCTAGGTAAACTGTAGGTTATTGTCTTTATTGTGATAGGTACCAGTATTAATTCTGTATTACAAGGTTACTGAATGAGTAGTTAAGGGTTAATAAAAAATTAACCAGTTAGGAATAGAGTTGTAATTCCTTTATTAATTAAGTTCCCCTGGCAGCGTTTCTCAATTATCACACGTTACTGAATGAGTAGTAAGGGTTAATTAAAAATTAACCAGTTAGGAATATAGTTGTAATTCCTTTATTAATTAAGTTCCCCTGGAAGCGTTTCTCGATTATCACACGCGTGGGTGTTGTGTCACGGTGAAGTGATTAGCATATTGTGTAAACTAGACACCTAGAGATTAACTAATAAAGTGATCAGTTCTGGGTTGTTGTTGTTAATTAACTACTGCGGCAGTACATTTGTCAGCGTAGGTTAATACAGATTCCAAAGTGTATCGTGTTTTTGTTGTTTTTTCTAGTGAACTAAACGTGCTATAATAATACATACTTTATATAAGATCTTATCTCTGGTCATACCTAGACGAGCCACGCGGGTATAACTGCCTGTTACAGAGAGATCTAATAGATATACAGTTAGGAGAGATATTTGGATAATCGTGTTCCATTCAGTTACGGGTATTATAGGATCCCCGTGACACTCATTCATTAATCATCGGCTATTGGATGTCAAACATTTGGTAATTCTGACTCGTAGTCTTCAGAGGAAACCCGCTACATTTTTCCATTAGCAGCACGGGATCTTTCATATGCACTTTCCCACAGACAGGAAAACACATACCACAGCCTTTGACCAGTTTTGGTGCACTGGTTGGAACAAGAGAAAACCCAATCAGTTGAATGGATTCACCGAAGTGGTTCGATCCTGCGACGCAAATACCTCGTTTTAAGCTCGACTGACATACACACGCAGACATCCACAGATACATACAGCCACAGACAGACATACGCACATAGAAACATACACAGACGTGCGCACGCACACAATATCCTCACACGTGCAGAGGGGCGGGATTTCGCCAAATGGTACAGCGGTCTGGGATCGATCCCCGTCAGTAGGCCCATTGGGCTATTTTTGTTCCAGCCAGTGCATCACGACTGGTATATCAAACGCCGTAGTATGAGCTATCCTGTCTATCCTAAAGTGCAGTTTTCACGTTCATGGAATAATGAACGTTGTTCTTTTTAGATCACGTGATAACATTTTAACCAATCCAGCGAACGCCCCCCCCCCCCCCCCGCAAGAATTGTATAATGTTTTTTATTTCCTATTATAAGTATTTTAACGTTTACCCTAACAGATGGCTGTATTAAATGCTAGTTTATTCGAAACCATTATTGAAAGACCGCACTGTGATATTATTTGACTCTTCTCTGTAGAAGCTCAAATATTAATTTCGGAAATTTCCGTATATTTTTTGGCCTAAAATGATACATGTTACACGAATGATATTGCAAGGCGTCGTTATGGGTATATTCAATTGAGAACCAGTCTATCGTGTAAGTAATTGTGGCGCGCTATTTTGTCGACTCACAAACTACGACTATTATGGGAGACCTGAGCAAAGACAACGAAGCAAAAAACGTGCAGCCAAGAGTTGCCAAACGATAGACGCTTTTCTTACGAAAAAGAAAAAAGGTATAATATAACTGGTCAATAAAATAACTACGTTTACGAAATATCTTGATCAACTACGATCACCCAAAAAATAAATAAATGTCAGTTAAATATGACTATTGACTTTGTTGCGTTGGACGAAATGATTTTTATATTGAATGTCGTTTAGAGATGAATTTATTTAACAGATGACACTGCCGAATGCGTTTTCAACTCAAACCGTGTCTGGCATGTGATTGGTATCGGTACCGTAAATATATTTAACATGTCATACATTTTATTCCGTCTCGAATAAAGTCATTAGTGGAATTCGATTGCAATACCCTTGTTGAATTAACAATCAAGGAGGAGCAACTGACTTAAATACTCACAAAAAGCGATTCCGATGCCCCTCAATACACCAAATAGAAAACGAAAGCTATGCCCAATACCAAAATATAAACACACTGTCTGTTAACGATAATATTATACTCATCATACAGCCCCTCACAGGCGTACGGGCTCCAATTTTTCACGTGTGTGTGGGGGGGGGGGGGGGGGGGTAGGCTTAGTTTTGCCTGAATTTAGACCCCCCTAGACCTCTCGCGCCCGTATAAATCTAAATTTAGTTCCACCCAATATCTCAACGCACCTCCCCGCAAATATGGCTGGCTACGGGCCTGTCCAGACGCCTATTACAAAACAGTAATTATAAAATGGAATTATTATTATATGAAATATGTATTTAGTTGTAGTTTTCACAATACCTATTTGTTTATGATGAGCTGCGATGTGGCTAATAGTGTCATTGAGCTGCCAATCAGCGTTGTCGTCGTATCCAGTCCACCAGCGCAGTTCACGAACAGGAGCTTCCGGCACGAGGACCCGGTTGATATCCGATGACGAGCCGATACTCTCAAACCAAATGTGCAGGCATAGTTCAGGACATACTAATTTTAAGTCTTTCCAAGTGACTGATGAAATTTGATGATAATGTGGATCAGTTTTGTTTACCTAAATATATAGGTAATATCACATTACATTATATACTAATTCAGTAACAAGATTTACTCATGTTTACTGTTGGATTTGTATTTTTAAAATTATTATTCTAAAGCCCCCACAACACCCACCCCACCCCACCCCTACTTTCTATTCGAACTTAATTAGCAGAGACATGAAATAGCCTAATTATAACGTAACTAAATAATGTACGAGGAGCCAGTCAAATAATCAAAAGGAGATTTTTCATTTGTCTGATTTCAACTTACAGAGATATGCATCCAGATGGTTAATTTCTCGCTCCAGCCAGTGCACCACGACTGGTACATCAAAGGCCGTGGCATGTGCTATTCTGTCTATGGGATGGTGCCTGTAAAAGATCCTTGCTTCTAATCGAAAAGAGTAGCCCATGAAGTGGCGACAGCGAATTTCCTATATCTCAATATCTGTGTGATCCTTAACCATATGTCCGACGCCATATAACCGTAAATAAAATGTGTTGAGTGCGTCGTTAAATAAAACATTTCCTTCCTTCCAGATGGTTATCACAGTCGAGCACTCGGTTTAACCAATAACCAGTAAGTGTGTACTATAATATTTGATTTCGAAGGTTTATCAGCATTTGGACAGAGGGTTAGCATGACGGACTGCCGGAATATGACGAATAAAGCCCAATGCCACTTCACCCTCAAACAAACGGATGCAGCGTGCTCAGTCGACGATAGTAGTTGTAGATCTTTCACAGGCTCAAAGCCTAGACTGGACTGACAAGAACCACATTGTTTTTCTCTATCTGCTTATGTCTATATGTCTGTCCCTACTTCCCTACAGTGTGGATCTCTTTATGTATTATTCTCTCCAACCCACCCCTGTCCCGCCCCTTCTCTCTCTCTCTCTCTCTCTCTCTCTCTCTCTCTCTCTCTCTCTCTCTCTCTCTCTCTCTCTCTCTCTCTCTCTCTCTCTCTCTCTCTCAATCTCTCTCTCTCTTTACCATAATACTGATATTCTTCAATTTTCCTTGAAGATTTTTAACCATGCAGTCCAAAATGTCACCCGATAAGCAGCTATACTTCAGTGCCAGGTGCGAAAGATTGGTGAATTTGGAGAAGACAATTCTAAATCGCTTCACTTGAAACATGGCCAACCTCGAGTTGAAAAAGTCTACCAAACCGAGCACTTTCATCGTTTTACCGGATGCGCTTCCAATAGCCTCCAGCACCCGGCACCCATTCATAAGCGAAAAGTGGGCGTCTCCCATATCAAAGTGCTGCATATTTCTCTGGTCGCGAAAAAATCGCGTGAAACTGTTTACTACTCTCCCTTTCAAGTTTTCAAACTTCCAGAACCTGTCTAAATTTAGCCTCTCAAGTTCAAACCGAATTAGCCTGCAGTGATGAATCTTCAAAAGAATTCCTCAATGGTCGCTGTCATTAATCTGCAAGTCTCAGGGGAAGGATGGCTGCAGGATAAGAACAGGTACCTAAGGTGGGTTCCATGTTTGTCGGCGAACTTGCATGCTCTTTCTCCGGCGGATTTGGCCCTATACCCACCGAGCTCCATGTATCGAGTTCTCCACAGACAGGGGCACGAAAAGACTCGGTTCCAGTTGTGGCATGTCAGTGCCATGTTCACCCTCCACCTGTCCGGGAGACACAGGTAGACCTCGATGAGAGCCGTGTCCGGAAGATGGCTCCACATCCGGTCTTCCATGCTGCACCTATATTTAGCCTTGGTCTAACGCAGCCACCAGACCGTGCTGGAACCCATTTACAGTCTTTGTGCCACACGTGATGCATACAATAATGATGTGACGTCAAACGATTATGACGATGTCTGTTTTCAGTTTCAGAATCTGGAAGGGTCTTTTATTTATTTATTTATTTATTTATTTTATTTATTTATTTAAAACATATAGTAATGCATTTGATATCGTTTTCAGCTGATTCAGTTACTTGGAATTACATTGGTCAAACCAGTCATGGGTGTGAGTCTTCCTACAAACGGTGTTAGGATGTAGTGTCTGGGAGCGGTAGTCCTGCTGTAGACGATGCAGTGTATGGGGAGCTGTAGTCCTGCTGTAGACTAAGATTTTGGGGAGCGGTAATCATGCTGTAGACGATGTAGTGTCTACGGAGTGGTAGTCATGTAGTAGACGTTGTAGTGTCTTGGGAGCGGTAGTCCTGCTGTAGACGATGTAGTGTCTGGGGAGCGGTAGTACTGCTGTAGACGATGTAGTGTCTGGGGAGCGGTAGTCCTGCCGTAAACTGTCTTGTGTGTGGAAAGGCAGTCCTGCTGTAGACAACGTAGTGTCTGGGGAGTGGTAGTCATGTAGTAGACGTTATAGTGTCTTGGGAGCGGTAGTCCTGCTGTAGACGATGTAGTGTCTTGGGAGCGGTAGTCCTGCTGTAGACGACGTAGTGTCTTGGGAGCGGTAGTCCTGCTGTAGACGATGTAGTGTCTGGGGAGCGGTAGTCCTGCTGTAGACGATCTAGTGTCTGGGGAGCGGTAGTCCTGCTGCAGATGATGTAGTGTCTTGGGAGCGGTAGTCCTGCTGTAGACGATGTACTGTCTTGGGAGCGGTAGTCCTTCTGTAGACGATGTAGTGTCTGGGGAGCGGTAGTCCTGCTGTAGACGATGTAGTGTCTGGGGAGCGATAGTCCTGCTGTAGATGATGTAGTGTCTTGGGAGCGGTAGTCCTGCTGTAGACGATGTAATGTTTTGGGAGCGGTAGTCCTGCTGTAGACGACGTAGTGTCTTGGGAGCGGTAGTCCTGCTGCAAATGATGTAGTGTCTGGGGAGCGGTAGTCCTGCTGTAGACGATGTAGTGTCTGCGGAGCGGTAGTCCTGCTGTAGACGATGTAGTGTCTGGGGAGCGGTAGTCCTGCTGCAGACGATGTAGTGTCTTGGGAGCGGTAGTCCTGCTGTAGACGATGTAATGTCTTGGGAGCGGTAGTCCTGCTGTAGACGATGTAGTGTCTGGGGAGCGGTAGTCCTGCTGTAGACGATGTAGTGTCTTGGTAGCGGTAGTCCTGCTGTAGACGATATAGTGTCTGGGGTGTGGTAGTCATGTTGTAGACGATGTAGTGTCTTAGGAGCGGTAGTCCTGCTGTAGACGATGTAGTGTCTTGGGAGCGGTAGTCCTGCTGTAGACGACGTAGTGTCTTGGGAGCGGTAGTCCTGCTGCAGATGATGTAGTGTCTTGAGAGCGGTAGTCCTGCTGTAGACGATGTAATGTCTTGGGAGCGGTAGTCCTGCTGTAGACGATGTAGTGTCTGGGGAGCGGTAGTCATGCTGCAGATGATATAGTGTCTGGGGAGCAGTAGTCCTGCTGTAGACGAAGCACCTGATAGCAATTCATGGAAACAACCACGACCGTGCCAACATTTCCCTTTCGACTGTGCCTTGTGCGGAGATACTATTTTGATCATGATAACGGTTTTGTCGTTCAGAACTATTCTTCTGGCAGACAGAGATAAACGAACGGCCACTATATTCTAAACAAATTGCATGTCAAATATAAAAGACATTTCATTTTATTGTTTTTGAAGTAGCTATGCAATGTTGCAAATTGTACATACATTTTTGTATGTCTACAAGCGGATTGTTTTAAGTGTTTCAACATTATTCAATTGAAACCCGAGTAGTCTGGTGTATCATTCTTGGTGTTATAAACCATAAATGTTTTATAGATGCTTTAATCCAAAAAAGTAAACAGCTGTGAGTTTTGATGTTGATGTTCATTTTTAAAAATGATTCTCACAGACCGCATAACGACACTGTAGGTACCGCAATAATGCCAAAATTGACGTCAGATCAACGCAATAAGCAGGGACAACTTAACAAGCTGTGGCAAAGCACTTTGGCGTCTCCAGACAGACCATCTCTGCTTTACGGGCACGGTACAACACCACTCAAAGTGTTAATGACAAGCCAAGGTCAGGTCGTCCAAGAGTAACACCGCCGCTGAAGATCGATACATCCGGGTGTGTTATCTTCGAAATCGAACCACAACAATAACAACCACACCCACACAAATCTCTGGACTACGCAGAATTTCTGACCAGACAGTTCGAAATCGACTAAGATGAGTCTCGTTTTCTCCTGTCACGTGCTGATGGACGCATACGTGTCTATAGACGTCGAAGAGAACGTTATGCTCCAAACTGCGTCCAACAAGTCGACCGTTTTGATGGTGGCAGTGTCATGGGGCGGATAGGAATCCATCATGGTCGTAGGACGGCTCTTGTGCATGTGGCAGGTGCACTGACGGGCATCAGATATCGAGACGAGATCCTGCAGCATCACGTCATTCCGCACATGAACATCAACGGTGGAATATTTTAGCATGACAATGCCAGACCACATGTTGCACGTGTTAGGAGTTTCTGCAGTGCCACAACATCCAGACATTACCTTGGCCTGCCCGTTCGCCGGATTTAAAAACCCAATAGAACATCTATGGGATGCACTGGATCAGCGTCTACGCCGGAGGAATCCACCGCCCCAGACACTTCCGCAACTTCTTACGGCACTGCAGCATGAGTTGCAGAACATTCCATAACCGATACTGACATTTTGCCCACCCCTATGTAACACATATGCCTGTGTACATGTTTCAGGTTGATTCCCAGAAATACTGTTTCGGACATGTACAGAGTAATCCCCTTCCCACGGCGTCTTGATTTTTGGTTGCTTGTATCATGTCTACCAGGTTTTTAAAATATTTTTTATTAAGCTTTGAAAATCAATGTCACGTTTCTTTTTTTTTTGAAGAGTATATCTGAGGCAGACCCGAATAAATCGTCTAATACAAAGGACACAACTCAGTACGCCGCAATATTTGAGGAGTTGGATTGTGTAATTTCGGAGAAACAAGTCATCATAGTCATTAATGCAATAAAAATGGGAAAATCTCCTGAAATTGACAATATTTTCAACGAATTTCTTAATTATAAAAAGTTTAAAAGAAGAAAAAATTATGTCCACAAACTGGCTTTATAAATAAAATAGTTTAGTATCATTTTAGATTCGGGAGTTTATCCTAGCACAATTATTCGAAAGACACGGCTATAGTACCCATATTTGAAAAAAGGAAACGGGCTGGAAATAATTTCAGGGGTATATTTTTTCTTAGTAATCTAGCAAAGCTTTTTATATCCATATCTAATCAGCGAATTTTTATCATAGAGCACACGTAGAGCATGTAGTGACTGACGCACAGTTGGGATTCAAACCAGGCTTTTTAAAGCTTTTTTTTCTTTATTTAGTTTTAGTAGTTTTGTTTTCCAGGGGAAGATCTTTCGCCCGTCCTTTCTCCAAAGACATCACTTAGAAAAGAGCAATACTAGTGAATATGAGTTAAAAGAAGCAAGCCGAAATTACAAACATACAACTAAAGTCCATAGCGCTCAAATTACAAACATACTATTAAAGTAAATAGCGCTGAAATTACAAACATACTATTAAAGTCCACAGCGCTGGTCATAAAACTAAAACTGAAAAAAAAACCACCCCGCAAATAAAGCCATAACAGAGGATCCCAAATCACTTTTTAAAATCATTAAAAGTGATGACGAGTCCTTCATTTGATGAATTTTATGATTATTTCAAATCTGTAAATACCTATTTAGATTCGACAAGGAATGGCTTGTTTCTCAAAACGTTTCAAGATGAATATTTGTTTTTTTTCAAATGACCACTATTCATAATAAATCCAGAGAACAACAGAAACTTTCTTGAAGGAAAACTGTTCCAGGCATTATTACATTGTCAGTGAAATGTAGATGTTGTCAGTGAAGGACATTCTAAGATCCAAATACAACAATGGACAGTTGTCTTGGTTTTGGCCATGACAGCAACATCTGAGAAACTGAAGATGTTTTATAGCTATGGGTTGCTTTTGACACTGGATATACCTTTCGATATCTGGATGCGCACGTGATGTCTTAAAGTCTTGGACCTCACAGGTGTTTTTTTATTGTCCCGTTTCCTTTGGCTGCTGTGACGAAATGTTTCTGTTCATTGATAGGAGCAAGAAAACATGCTGGATCACTGGGGAGGCAAAACATACGGTGATTATACAGCTTTCTGTGTTTTAACCAGACTAGCATCAACAGGGCACGGAAAGTGCTGTTAACCCATGCAAGAGGAAGGGCGCTCGCCTATGTTTGGCTAGTCGAAGAAGCCCCATGCCATTTCAGTGACAAGACACACCCTGCCCGTTACACCCAGCAATCAACTCGTTGTGTATTAAACACTATGGTATGTGCTGTCCTACATGTTTTCCATTAGTAGCAAGGAATCTTTTATATGTACCATCCCACAGATAAGATAACACATACCACAGTTTTTGATATACCAGTCTTGGTGCTCTAGCTTGCCTGAGAAATAGCCTAATGGGCCCACCGACGGGGATTTACAGGAATGTGCATGTTACAGATTGCTAAACGGAAAAACAGTAGGTTATTTGATGCAGCAATCATCTTGTTTCATTATTTATATATAAACAGCCGCTCGCCTGATGCGCGATCGATCTAGGATCGATCTCCGTCGGTGGGTCCATTAGGCTATTTCTCATTCCAGCCAGTGCTTCACAACGTTTCCACTCACAAACCGGCCTCGGTGGCGTCGTGGCAGGCCATCGATCACTTCTTTCTTTCTTTTCCTCTCACAATATCTGTGTGGTCCTTAACCATATGTCCGACGCCATATAACCGTAAGTAAAATGTGTTGAGTGTATCGTCAAATAAAACACTTCTTTCTTTCTTTTCCTCTCACAATATCTGTGTGGTCCTTAACCATATGTCCGACGCCATATAACCGTAAGTAAAATGTGTTGAGTGTATCGTCAAATAAAACACTTCTTTCTTTCTTTTCCTCTCACAATATCTGTGTGGTCCTTAACCATATGTCCGACGCCATATAACCGTAAGTAAAATGTGTTGAGTGTATCGTCAAATAAAACACTTCTTTCTTTCTTTTCCTCTCACAATATCTGTGTGGTCCTTAACCATATGTCCGACGCCATATAACCGTAAGTAAAATGTGTTGAGTGTATCGTCAAATAAAACACTTCTTTCTTTCTTTTCCTCTCACAATATCTGTGTGGTCCTTAACCATATGTCCGACGCCATATAACCGTAAGTAAAATGTGTTGAGTGCGTCGTTAAATAAAACACTTCTTTCTTTCTTTTCCTCTCACAATATCTGTGTGGTCCTTAACCATATGTCCGACGCCATATAACCGTAAGTAAAATGTGTTGAGTGCGTCGTTAAATAAAACACTTCTTTCTTTCTTTTCCTCTCACAATATCTGTTTGGTCCTTAACGATATGTCCGACGCCATATAACCGTAAGTAAAATGTGTTGAGTGTATCGTCAAATAAAACACTTCTTTCTTTCTTTTCCTCTCACAATATCTGTGTGGTCCTTAACCATATGTCCGACGCCATATAACCGTAAGTAAAATGTGTTGAGTGTATCGTCAAATAAAACACTTCTTTCTTTCTTTTCCTCTCACAATATCTGTGTGGTCCTTAACCATATGTCCGACGCCATATAACCGTAAGTAAAATGTGTTGAGTGTATCGTCAAATAAAACACTTCTTTCTTTCTTTTCCTCTCACAATATCTGTGTGGTCCTTAACCATATGTCCGACGCCATATAACCGTAAGTAAAATGTGTTGAGTGTGTCGTCAAATAAAACACTTCTTTCTTTATTTTCCTCTCACAATATCTGTGTGGTCCTTAACCATATGTCCGACGCCATATAACCGTAAGTAAAATGTGTTGAGTGTATCGTCAAATAAAACACTTCTTTCTTTCTTTTCCTCTCACAATATCTGTGTGGTCCTTAACCATATGTCCGACGCCATATAACCGTAAGTAAAATGTGTTGAGTGTATCGTGAAATAAAACATTTCCTTCCTGCTTCTTTGTACACTTATATCGTGTTTCTGGCTTTTTGGCCCTCTGCTATTTATAGTCTGTACAGACAATCACCCAATCTATTGTACTTCACAACCAACAACAAAACGCAGTGCATATATACAATTTAATTTGTTCAAACAAATATATGCAAATTACACGAACGAAAACGTCACTAGAACCATAGAAATCAAAACCAAACTTTACAGCGCACAAAATAAAGCTGACAAAATAATTTTAATACTCAAACGGTTTTTGTGTATAAACAAGGTAAAAACACACACGGTAAAGGTGGTGGGATTAGGTGACGGTTGTCTGAGCAAAGCTGGTCAGGATTAGAAAATGAGCTTGTGACGTACGAAGAACGAGGAATGAGAAAATGTGGCTCTTAGGAATGTTTATAAGAGTTAGCAGAGGATATTGACCCTTTCCTGTCCTGAACGGAGCCGGCCGTGGTCGGCACTTGTGCCCACGGCAGGCGTGCGCTACAACAGCTTGGTCTGAATGTGCACGTAAACCCTCTGACCTGACCTGATAATGAAGATACTTTGTTATAAGATGCAAAAGCTAAGTGTGGTTAATCAACTACAGTGTGTTGTTGTTACTGTGGGTTTTTTTTACTAATGTTTTTCATATTTAGGTCTGACGCAGACAAATTACTTTTTAATTTTAATTTTAAATTTATAATCGAATATATTGCCTTATATATGTCTTTTTTTAAATTTTATTTTACTATTATTGTTTTTGTAATTAAAGTTGCAAAATTCATAACCTTTCTATGCACAACACCCCACTTCTTGACTTATATAGCCTTTCTATGCACACCTTCCCACTTCTTGACTTATATAACCTTTCTATGCACAACACCCCACTTCTTGACTTGTATAACCTTTTTATGCACACCATCTCACTTCTTGACACATTCCCGACAAATTCGAAGTATGTGCCCAAGACATACGTGTTTGAATCTTCATAGGATGTAAGCATGTGTCGGATGATTAATTAACTGATAAGCGCCGTAAATATCTTACTTGAAATAAAAGCACCCCACGTATTTGTATTTAAAAAAAATAATCAATTTTTACACATATAAAAGCTAGGTTTTTAAGGATAAGAAAATTAAAAAAAAAAATGCTACACTCATATGCGATGAGTGCCATTTATTTCATACCTCGTTGTTTTAAAACATACATCCGACTCGCTTTGGTTCACTAGATAACATTTTCAACGCATTAGTAGGATAAGAATGTAATTGTATCTTAACGACCACTCATGTAGTGTTCTAAATATTCATAACGGCATAATACGCGGTGTTTACCCCCCCCCCCATCCCCCACTCGTCGACATTAAACAAGGTGAGGCTACTTTGTTTCTTTGTTTAGTTTTATATGTTTGTTTGTTTGTATTTTGTTTGTTTTTAAACCATGTGTAGTCTATGCAAATAAATGTTTAACAACCCCATCTGGATCGCCCAGCAATGTAGACGACGGAACGCCAATACCACGCCAGCAAAGGGACTTTCCTGTAGAAACATTTCACATAAAATATTGTTAAATATTTAGACAATAATAAAGGCGCAAGGAACGAGAAAAGGAACAGTTTCCTCTTCATATAACAAACAACTAAAACAACAGTATCCTGATCTAATAACATAATGGAAACGTTAAACTCAATACCAAAAACAGCCTCAGAAATATAATTTTAAAATCAACATATACTGCAAACAAACATATACAAAAAAAAAAAAAAAAAAAAAAATCCAACACAAAATAGTTATTTATAGATAACAAAACATTATTAAAACAACGTGATTATACTAATAGTAATAATAATAATAACTAAAAAAATAAATAAATAAAAATAAATAAATAAATAAATAATAAATAATAATAATAATAATAATAATAATAATAATAATGTGTAGACCACAATTAAACATAATTAAAATCTACTAACAATATTTATACTCAAAACGAAATACCCAGCGTAATGACGACTTATTGAGAATATAAGACGTATTAATTTAATAAAGTGAGTAATGACGACTTATTGAGAATATAAGACGTATTAATTTAATAAAGTGAGTAATGACAAAGCACAGGAACTACACGGTGTAATTAGTTATTCTGAAGCTTTAGCTTTTCTTTAAAACATGAAAACTGACTAAAGTCCTGGTTTCGATGGCTTTACAGCAATGTTTTATAAAACCTTTTTGGAATGATACTGATTATTTCATTATAAGGTCATTTAATTACAGATGTAGTATAAAAGAAATGATAAATACTAAACAATTAGGTGTTCTCACATTTACACCAAAACCAATATAGAATCAAAAATCAAATAACAACAAACACTTTTCTTTATAGAGTAAAATCTACCGATGGAAACAAATACGGGGTCGCACCAATACAAAGAGTGCCTACAAGCAAAACCCCCATCCAATAGCAGGAAGTTAATCCTTCGACCGACATTCAATTTCACATTGCCGACATTCAATTTCACATTGCCGACATTCAATTTCACATTACCGACATTCATTTTCACATTACCGACATTCAATTTCACATTGCCGACATTCAATTTCACATTACCGACATTCATTTTCACATAACCGACATTCAATTCCATATTATGTTTTTGTCATTTAAACACACTTTTGTGACTGGAGTTTGATCTACCATACGAAGAGTTACTTTACTTTTTTCTCTTAGTATACACAGAGTTTTATTAGTTATATAGAAAGAAATTGATAAACACTCTTTTTTGGAATCATACATAGATAAAAACGTGCATAACGATATTTGTCAACTGGCTCATTATTAAACTTTAATATTATATATAGAGAGAAGTAAAATGGAGAAACTGGGACTTAACATTACTATACGCTCTTTTAAATATCCTTAAAGATAAAACACAAACTAAAAATATATAATTTAAAAAAATTGTTAGTTCAAAGAATATGACCAATATATAACCATCTTGACCCAGATTCTTTGAAAGAAGATATGACATATTATTCGAAGGGTATATATTACAATACTAAATTTACCATTTTTCTGTTTCAAAACCAGATCTTTAAACTCATTATTTCTTTCTTTCCTTCCTTCCTTTCTTTCTTCTTTCTTACCGTTAAGTTTGTTTCTCATTTTATTTCCCGCTTCACTGTTAACCCGATATATGAAAGAGTATTTCGTTTTCTTCACATTTTCATTAATACTGTTGTAATATGCCACACGTATTAATATTCATATTATTCATATTATATTTATATACACAATCTGCAACTAACAAAAACGACTCGACCATATTTGTTTCTGGTGTCAATAAATTAAATACTCTGTAATATTAAAAAAATAAATACTTCTAACATGATGCACAATTTTGCAGTGTGTCTAATGTTTATGCATATACTAAATACTTTTTATCACCACAAAATAAATAGTAATTTAGTAACTGAGTGA